>NC_072457.1:18993334-19040834 GCF_027596085.1 Anoplopoma fimbria | reverse complement strand
AATATTGGGGTTGATACCATTTGTTTCACAGATTGGGTGCTAAATATTTTAATTTTTTAAACACTCGAGAATTGATCAAATTGGTCAAAAATCTCTCAAGAGTGCCACACTTAGGGTGCTTTCACACCAATAGCTGAGTTCATTTGGTCCAGACCAAGGGGGGAAAAAGCAAACAGAGAACCCAACATGAAAAGGAGTAAACATGAAGTTATACAGATGGACAGGACCATTTTGGCGTTTGTCATCCTGCATCATCAGGACCCACGGGGGGAAATCAAATTCCATTCAAGTCAATGACGCAAAGCTCACAAATAAAATAATTGATTATAAGCATTATTTGTATAACTACACTGCAAATTGGCTTCATGTTGAATGAACAAGATGAATAATGGCTAATAGGTAGAGACAGTCACAGGACTGTACAAAAGCCTCTTTGTGAACAGACACATATTACTGTGGGATCGTTGTCACACATTTTCTTATTAACTTAATAAAATGACAAAGTACAGAAAGTCAGATACAGCGTGACCTATTAATCAGGAAAGACTACCTGCTCTGACCTGTGTACGTGTAGATTTTCAGGTTATATTCATGGGCATATAAAGATCAATCAAGAACGCTTCCTAAACAGATTTTCACGCTCAGCAGATGTATTAATTAGTAGTTTAGCTTTTGAAATCATGCTAAAATCTCATATCAGCTATCATAAAAACCTGCTTGGAAGTGAAGCGAGACGCACCTTTTCAATCAGTCTTTCGTTTTAACCATATCAAACAGATTAGGTGTGAAAAGCACCCTAAGACACCAAGAACTTAAGGAACGTCATAGTTGATATTTGGAGATTTTCTGTAAGACGATTGGATGGCAAGCATTTCTGTTCTGGAAACTGGTCAGAAACCCCGTTATTGTTAATATACCTAGTAAGGCCACACGTCCCTTGAGTACCCTAGGTCTATAGTTTGTGGTTGTAAAGTTTAATGAGACTGTGATCATCCCAGAGGTCATAACAAAACATTTTATACAGTGACGTTATGTCTAAAACAATGGTCCCACTACAATAAAATGGCTAATATTCAGACCAACATCATCACACATTAATAAAATTTGGCTTTCAAGTCTCAGCTTTCCAGTCATACCCAATTTATGGAATTCCAAGACTGATTAAGGATGCCAGTGTGCAGAAATATTCAAATACACTATTTTTAGAGTAGGTAAAAATAACAAATTTATACAGCAGGCCAAAAACTGCTTGGTCTTTGCTCAAAATGCATGGGGTTATCATAAAGTGGGCATGCATATAAAGGATAGACTAGTTGGTACTTATGGAACCCATTTTCATTCACATATCCTGAGGCGAAAATTGCCATGCCAGTGTTTCCCTCTCCAACATTTCGCCTAAATTTGTATCGTTATGTACCCACTCTACCCATAAACTAGCATGACACGGTACCAATGGATTACTTAGGTTTTGTAGTTTCATATTTTAAAGAATACCTTCACTAGATTTAAAACTCTGGACGCTACTGCCTCTGAAAGACAGTATGTTGGCCGGGCCCGCCGTTGGACTATCAGATTGCTAACAGGTTAAAGGGTCGGCTCCCCTAATTCCCAAAAATCTCCATCTCTATCAACAAGCCCTTCAAATTATTTTTTTCATGCCCACCAGAAATACAAATATCAGCATTTTTATCATTATTTTTATCTGATGTCTCTTTCTACAGGACACCATTATTAAAAAATGTTACAAATTAGGAAAAAAAAACTTTTATTAACTAGAAACATTATGGTTAGGGTTTGATTAGGTAAGGGATGATATTATTTTGTTGGAAGCCAGTATAATCTCTATTAATATCAAGCCATTTCGTTTTGTAAGTCCTCCATAATTGTGAAAAATCACCCTTAAAATAATGATTCATATTATTGTTGTTGTCTGATCTGCCACTTTTGTTTGGTCAAGTAAAAACAAATATGACAACATCGACAATCGTCCAAGTCATACACCTTTAACCAAACCACCAACCACCTCCTGTCTTAGAGGTTTTTCGCGTCAGTATGACAACGTCACGATGCTGCCTGACAGTCGTTATAAACACACCACAGGACGCCCTCATTTGGTATGAGGACATAGGTTGTTTTGAAAAGATGACCAATACTGTCGGTTTTCTGGAAAGGACAATCTTTTATTTGTCCAGGTTTTTTTTAATCATTATTGCCATCTTGGAGACAGGGTTGGACAGACCTCACTCTGAGCCATTGGTACTACATCTTCAGTTAACCGTAGTTCCAGTTAAAACCATCCACAGCTATTTATCCAAAGTAACAGGAAATCTAAAAGGTCATTTTTCATTCAGCCGCATTGTATTGGGGGAGAAGGCAGAAATCTGATATTTCAAAAGCTGGACGAATGATACAGAAAACGACCTTCATAGATTGATACCGCCAGACTTCTTTTCTAATAAGAGCGAGCCGACGACCTGAGACGTTGTGCAACTGTCTTTCTTCTGAGACTGTGGCCGGAACGATGCGGACTGTTGAGTGTGTAAACAGGTGACATACACTCACTGTGAAGGCTGGATCAACACTCCTCCCCCTCCTCCTCCTCCTCCCCCTCCCCCTCCTCTGCGCTTTCTCCCCTCCAGCCCCCCTCTGTTGCGCCGTTCAACCTTTGACCCCTGCGTAACCCTCTCTGCCCCCCCCATGTGGTGACACTGCTGAACCCTCTGTCCTCTCCTCCCTCCTTCCCTCCTCTGTCCTCGTACACTAATGCTGTTATAATGCTTCATTTCACTGCTAGTTCCTGCCTTCTCCTCTTGCCTCATTCTGTTGGATAGAGTTTTATTTATTTTTTTATGTTCTTTTGATCGAGTGAAGACGCACTTTTAGGTTTGTCTTAAACAATACTCATATGCTCATATGAGCATTAAAAGCATCATAGATTGCTGTAGTTGTCCCTCCTGTCTGTAATAGCTGTGAAGAGATTCCGTCCTAATGGACACCTTTATTGAAATTGCTTCAGGAGGCCAGTGTGGACAGTAGAGACCTATCACAGCAGCTAATAACTGTGTGTATGTACATGTGGGCATGCTTGAAAAACTGTGATCCTATCCTTTTTTACGCCTCGCACACACAAACATGCACAGAGCATCCAATAGCCCATTTTCAAACAGGCTCCTCTCTGCATACCTGTCGCTACGCACAATGGGCTTGTTGTCTGGACAGCAGGCCAGTAGGCAAGTGTGTGTGTGTGTGCGTGTGTGTGTGTGTGCGTGTGTGTGTGTGTGTGTGTGTGTGTGTGTGTGTGTGTGTGTGTGTGTGTGTGTGTGTGTGTGTGTGTGTGTGTGTGTGTGTGTGTGTGTTTTTATTCTGTGTGTGTTTTTATTCTGGCAGGGAAGGCCAGCAAATGCAAGTGGTGTTGAAGGGTGTGTGTGTGTGTATGTGTGGAGGTTCGGGGGACAGAAACTACCGGTACAACACTGCATCTTGTGATACGATCCAAACACACGCACGCATACACACACACACATGCAGCACCCCCTCACCCCCACCCTCGCCAGAATGGAATGTTCCGTGGGCCGAGGCTGACTCTGTGAACCCATTCACAAAACTGACACAAAGTAGCCATACTCTGGGCCACACACGCAAACAACACACACACACACACACACACACACACACACACACACACACACACACACACACACACACACACACACACACACACACACACACACACACACACAGGGTGTTCGGACCCTCCCTTATCCTCCCTTCTTTTTGTTTCCTGACTAGTTTCAGCAGGTGAACAGGTGGATTACACAGCGTTTGCCGGTTTCTCAGGATGATTGTTTTTTGCCTTGTCATAAAACTCCTGTTTCGAGTGACACTTTTTCCAGTTTAGCTATTGTGTTGCTGGATCTGTACTTAGAGGGGGGCGTTAGCCAGAGTTGGCCGACGCTTTTCATTCAGCTCTTATCTGTTTCTACCTTCCCTTCTCACTTTCCTTGTCTCCGTGTCTCTGCTCTTTGTGTGTGCGTGGGTGTAGAGAACAATTCGCCTTTCCAGGAAACGAGACAGACGTTCACGGGTGTTGGTGAAGGTGACATTGCAATTATAAGTTTCTGCCACTTGCAGTAACATGTAGGGTAGTGACAAGAAGCCTTTGGACAAGTCGATTTGTTTTTTATCATTATGTGGAATGCTTCGGACGAGTTATGCTTTCTTCACACTACGAGCGGCAAAAGCGGAAAAAACGCCAAGCGTGGCCTGCTACATTGTGGTCGAGTCGCCGTTAAAGAGTTGCTAAGGAGCTCGATGATGTAGTTGTGACGCTGAATGGCACTGGAAACTGGCTGTAGAGGAACAGAGTGAAACGAAAACATATGATTGGTTGACGCTTCACCGTAAAAAATTGAGACCAGCTAATCCTTGATTTGTAGCCCTTCACGCTACACTCAGAGTCTACGAAGGTCCTTCACATGGAAGCAACAACATAACAACAAACAACTCCACATCCAATATTGTCATTTCCCAGCGACAAGTGTTGGCCGTCAGTTTTAAGCTTCATGCTGTGTCGGAGGTGTGAACAGTAGTGTGAACACAGCATTAAGACAATCCCATCTGCATCTAAATATACTATGTAGAGTTAGAGTTACAACCGGGCCCGAATTTATGTGTTTGTGCCAGTCATACATCTATTTGTTAGTATACCATTTCACCAATAACACAATAACACAATGCAGTGACACCACTGGACACAGCTTTCAAAGTAAGTGCTTAAGGCAAAGCAGGAGCCATCATATGATCAGGCAGGTGAACTGGAGAGGAAACAAAGGATCACACACCTGAAATGTCAATTACAATCGCCTTTCCAAATTAGTATTTTACGCATTGTTGTGAATTGCTGGGCTATATATCAATAATATATTGTGATATGAGACTAGATTCGTCTGCGATGTTGGATATCATTTTATCATAATATGGCATAAGTGTTTACTTGTTTTAAAGGCTGCATTATGAAAAGTGATATAATTTTCGGAACTTACCAGAATGTTCTAGCTCTTTTATTATTTGCCTTTAGCCACTAAGTCATTCTATCCACATTAGTGATGATTATCAAAATCGAATTATGTAAATATTTTGTGAGGGCATCAAAATTCAACCACAAAATTCTGTCAATATCAAAGCCATTGGTCAAAAATATTGTGACATTTGGTTTTCTCCACATCGTCCAGCCCTGTGCATGTATAAAGTGAGTACAGTGGGTGAAAGTCAGATTTGAATAGGCACTTAAAATAGGCAATAACTTCAATGTTAACATTTGTTCTCGTGGCTGAAGTGTGACTTCAACAGTGTCAAAGGGGGATGAAGAATCAGGAAAGGACACGTCGTAACTCCTAAGACCCAATCAAGTAGCGAACGCCGGTGCCTACGTCATCGTTTTCTGACTGCTTCGTTTTCCGCCATCCACACTATCAGGAAACGCAGCGTTTTCAAACTTATCCGTCCTCGGGTATAGTGTGGACGGTCGGTGCAAACGCAGAAAAAGATATTCGGATTCATTTGAAAACGGGTTAGTGTGGACATGGTCTAAGATCTGCTCAGATTTGAGCTCATTCTGTTCTACTCTTTTGTATTGTTTCAACGACATGCTGGTTTCACCCTGTCACAAGATTGTCGGTGTTGTTCACTGGCCTTGGCAGACGGGACATTCACACATGTTGACGTTACAATGGTTACTGGTCACTGACCAGATAACACTAAGATAGTGTTTTTGGTGTGGTCAGAAGTCATGAGGAGGACTCTGGTTCTCTTTCTATAGCGCTTAAGTCTTCCAATCTTCCCTTCATCTCTCTCTCTCTCTCTCCTTCCTCGTCTCCTTGACCTTGGCAGTGACTGTAGCACCTAAACACACAATACCCCTGCGCTGCCATTGGCTAGTGACAAGCCACATGACTGAAGTGTCAGCTGATCAAATTCTAGGCAAAAGGGGAAACTTCTTACAGCGGGATGGAAGAAAAAAAAAAACTGATATCAGATTGTGTGTGTGTGTGTGTGTGTGTGTGTGTGTGTGTGTGTGTGTGTGGTGGGGGGGGGGGGCAGAAAGGCTCTTGATTTGTGCTGAGTCATTATTGTTCATCACAAATGGGAAACTGTGATTGGTTGACGGCAGCTCCAGGACGTGAGGTGACCCTTTGAATGTGGAAGTGTTTCACCAGATCAGATTTTTACCTGTTGGTGCACACGAACCGTCTAAGGATTCTTGCAGAACAGCAATTTTACACTCAACACAGGCTTACAGTAAATCCAGCTGTCCCTTCACACACAGAACACACACACACCACACACACACAAATGCAGCCTGTGAGTTGTGTGTACTCAGGTACAAGCGTGTGACACCCTGTGTTGTTTGCTCCCTCTGTTGGGACGTTGAGGAGAGGGCCAGCTGAGGTTGAAGATCCAGAAGAAACTGTTCAGCTTTCCAGTCTTGACATTTCAACTTTCAACGCTTGTGTTCTATGAATGAAAACATTATTTTGATGTGATAATGACCCTGAAATACATTGTTTTATGTTTGATGTCAGTAAGAAAGTGCTTGTAAACACGCCAGAAAGACTGGAGCAGGACATTATTAAGCTGTATTTATGAATTCATTTTTATTTAGTTGCAAATGTTAGATTATGTTTTAGTTTTCAGCACGATCAATTTAGTTTCAATTTCTATTTTGTAGAAACGAATGTCTTTCATTTTGTTTCAGTTTTAGTTATACTGAAATTGGACCTGCACCAGAAAAAAAACCCGTCTTGGCCACTTAGAGCAACATAGGACATCAACCTTGCTCTAAAAGACATAACCTTTTAAACATTTTCATATTTCACCTTTCAGTAGTGTTTAGGTTTCCATTAATAGTTGGAGATGTTTATTTACAATACATTACTTCTCACCGGTGACATTGTTCAAACATTCAGTGTTTCTGCAAACATCTGTTGAGATTTGGACCAGCGATGATATAATATTTGACTCACACCGTTCTATAAGAAGTAGTACTGATGCCTCGTAGAACATAGTTAATGCTTTCAGTCATGATGGACACATTTCATCAACTGTGTGTGTTGACGTTAAGGCGGTAACTTTCAATGACCCACATCGTAATCGCTTTTTAAACAGAATTATCAGTTTGAAAGGCTGCTGATACCAAGTGGAAACGGACACACAATGTAGCATTTGAACGTGCACGTGTGTGTGTGAGGACGTGCATTGCGTGAGTGTATGATTGCTATTGATATGGAAACCTCCGGAGAATTAACATTTTATAGCAGTTTATTGTCCAGTCTTAGTATTTTCCTGCACAAACAAATATTGTGTGAAGCAGTGTCTGTTGTCTTCTTTTTACTGCTTTGCTGCTTTATTTTATTATTGTTATTATTATGATATTTTATTTTATTTATTTAATTTCTAAGTTTGTTTTTAACGCATTGATTAGTTTTATTGTACTTTTTTATCAGGGTTCACATTTCACCTTAGTTTGTCTTGCTTTTGTTTTGCCTTACTGTTGAGTAATATATATCTTTTTTTCAAAGTTATTATTGAACCATGAATATGAACACATTTTAAAGATGTCAGTTAAAATAAATGTATGCTAACAGCAATTCTGAGCATCATTCATATTTAAATAATTAAACTTAAGTAAACATAAAATGCCGCCTGTGACCGTTGTGAAGCTGTTTGTGTGGAGCTTCTTACGCTCGTGTGTGGGTTCACATCAGACCAGTCGGGCCAGTTCCCCTCATGTCTGTCTGTTTGTCTCTATTAACCCCGAGCTGATGTCTATCTTCAACACAGCGTGCTATCTTCAGTGCATGACTCGTGACTTTATTGCAAAAGCAATGCTCTTATTATCATAATGCTGTTGTTGTTGTGCTGTGTTTGTAACTTTTACTAACTGGTCTCTTCATTTTTGCAATTGTCCCGCTTGAACACATTCAGCTGTCTTAGAAGGGGGATCCCTCTCTCTAGCACTTACATAAACACTTAATAAATGGTTTATATACCACAATAACACAGCAGATTTAAGAGTTCATTGACGTAATTGTCGACTGCGACAGCTCCTCCTGTGGGCCCCCACAAGTGGACGCTGGTGTATAAACAGATAATGAATGACAAAAAAAGTGAAACACAGATGTAATAGTTATATACAAAATACCTACATTGATAAACACTTAATATTTATTTAAATCTGCTTACAACTACATTATTATAAACCAAGTGTTTAGGAATCACTTCATCATAGGTTTTGTCCCAATTTTTCTTATGTTTTACGTTCTTAAAGTGTTTTTTCCTTTTCACAGGAGACGTATGTGATATCGGGCTATGCAAACAAGCTTGTCTTCACTTGACTAGATATGTGTGTGTGTGCTTGTGAGAATGGGTGTGATTGTGCGATACAATGTGCCAGTAATAAAGTCATCCTGGCCTTTAAAGTAGGTTTATGGCAGCGTGCGGCCTTCGCTCCAACATTATTACACCCTGTCGGGTCGGGAGAATACATTTCTCCATCTGTAAACTTTGAACTGGCTATCTGCATGTACTGTGTGTGTGTGTGTGTGTGTGTGTGTGTGTGTGTTGCCAAAAAAAAAAGGCAAGAATCAGTGATTGCATGTCCTTCATTAACAGAGTCATTGGTTAATGTGTCACTTGTACAATGGCAGCAGCACACACATACACACACTTGTGCTGGAGGAGAACGACACCCCGTCTGATAAGAGAGTTTTCAGGGCTTGTTCTCCCCTTAAGGGTTGTTGGAGGTTATGTACACTTCCACACATTGTCAACGTGCTCTCCTTCCTATATTGTGCTGACCCTCTCTCTGTGTTTCTGGCAAAATATGCCCGGAATGGGACAGTTTTGGTCCACTTTGCATTCTCTTTATCTCCCTACATGTTTGTTCTTACTTTAATGCAAATGCCTGTGAAAGAAATCAGAACCACTCGTCAGCTGAAACCATCATAGTGATTATAAAAATCTGGGACATTTGACAGCAAAACCAGAAATGTGTGACGGACTTTTAAGGCGTACTAACCTGTTGTTTGAACTTGAGATTTAAATCCAAGAAACATTTGGCTACCATGCAGATAAAATACTATGATTGCTCATAGAACAGCCTGTTATATAACAGGTTTATCCTAAATGCCACAGGCGAAGATTAGTTTAAGTCATCTCTTCTGATTTACAGCTTCTCTCCCAGCATTGTTTGAATTGTTTTCAGTCTCTGTTGACCGACAATTTCTTTTTTTCCTAATATGCCTGAAGATATACAAAAAGTTAACATTTGGTTTGATGAGAGATGTGGATAAAAGTGCTCTCAGGAAGGCAAATACTGACAACAAAAGTGATTGTATCACTCTGAAGAACTTTTGTTAACATTTTATGCATAAGTGTACTTTTGTTTGAGTGTTGCCACTTGCTCACACACTCAAGGAATGGCACTGTCGATCCAGACCAGTTCTTGAAATAGTCCCGAAATGCAACCTCTTGATTTTGGGTACATGGACACGAATGTTGGGGGGTATTTTTCGGGACGTTCAGGTAAAAAGTAATGCCAATGGAAAGTCAATAAGGATCTTTTTTCATGGTATACACCCAAACTAAATGCATCAACATGACAGTCAGAGCTAGTGGTGTAGTATTTAATTCCTAAAAGACACCTTATGGTGGACAGGAGGGGAGGCGGCTGAGTCCAACTTCCAACTAACACAAGACTTTCCAAAACCAGCCCGCTATTCGACACCTTGTTGTGGTTTTATGGTTGTCGTTTTGATGCCTCACCCTAACTATACAATCTCAAACGGTCATGTTGCCTAAACCTTACTTTTCTTTTTAACACAGAATTTCTTCCCGAAAATAATTTGTGAAAAATATGGACACATCCTTTCCCTGTACACAAAACCAATAGATTACATTTCCGGACTATTTCACAAACTGCCATGGTCTGTCGATCTACCACCTTGGCCAAGAAATATCTCAAACAATTGCCGGATGCATTCTGACTCAGACTATTATTATTTCTGGGCTGGCCCCTTTTGATTTCTGTAAATACATCCTCACACTCAAACACATGACTTTTCCCTGATTGTTGTCAATCATCACCCTTGGTCACACCCTCTGCCCTTTTATCCCTTGCCTTCCCTTTTGTCTTATTCCTTATCAGCTGAGAGAGAGAGAGAGAGAGAGAGAGAGAGAGAGAGAGAGATTGAAGGAGGGAGAAGAAAAGGTGGGGGGTATTACCTGTGCTGAGTGGCCCCACCTCTCTCTCTCCCCTCTGGCCATTGAGAACGAGTAAACACTAAACCACCTTTGCTAACCTCCACACTCAGACACTCAGACGCAGGCAGGCAAGGAGAGTCTCTTATTTCCGCCACGGCCTTTCAGCATCAACGAAGAGTGAATGGACTGAGAGAGAGTGAGTTCTAGACAATTGTGATTGTGAAAAGAGACATCACCACGAGCGAAGCGCGCCAGCATCTGCATCTTCTCGGCCTGCTCTGTCGATCTCCTCGCTCCTCAGTTTGGGATACAGGTACTGTGTTTGTGTCGACCCTCAATTGTGTGTCTGTCTTTTTGAAGGACTGAAATCACATCTTGTTTAAGTTTCTGTCAATAAGATTTTAGTATTTAACACAAAAAAAACTTCATTTGGTTGGTCTTGAAAATTCAGAAAGCTTGCCAGCAAAACTAAGCAACTCTGAAAAACTATTGGGGTATCTTTATGATTAGTACTCTTGTTTGACCTTATAATCCTTTCCATGACCAAACCTTACCGTCTTTTGATGGAGACATTTTGATGGAGTTTGTCTCCTCTCACGGAAGAAATCTGGCACACTGCTTCATCTGGATAGTTGGCAGACTTGTTCTGCCGCATTATCAGAGCCAAAGTGATTGGATGCAGAGGTACTTAAACCAATCAGTGATTAAAATGGAGACCAAGATGTCCTTACAGTGAAACCAGTGGAACCAGTGGAGTGGCATGGCATTGTATGTGTGTATGTGTGTGTATGTGTGTGTGTGTGTGTGTGTGTGTGTGTGTGTGTGTGTGTGTGTGTGTGTGTGCGTGTGTGTGTGTGTGTGTGTTTAGGGTGGGGGCGACTACATAGAGTGGCTTAGACTTCCGGGTTCTCTGTCATATAATGTGTGGACTTTCATCCTGGTGAGCCGAGCTGTTTGTTGTGTGTGTGTGTGTGTGTGTGTGTGTGTGTGTGTGTGTGTGTGTGTGTGTGTGTGTGTGTGTGTGTGTGTGTGTGTGTGTGTGTTAATGTCATTAATTCAAAATGCATTCAAGAGTCATTCTTTGGTGAGCCTGAGTAGTAAGTGAGAGAGTGAAGGATGCTGAAAAAAACGATGAGGCTATATGCAAATATTTTTGTCCTTTTTTATTGTTAAATGTGTGTCAAATATCACTGACTCTCTGGCTTAAATCCTGCCAGTTTCCCCTGATACAGACACACACACACACACACACACACACACACACACACACACACACACACACACACACACACACACACACACACACACAGAGGGGGCCACTAAAGCCTTTATCACGAGTGTGTGACACTGTCAACGTCAGAAGTAATTGTCTGAAACAATGTCTGAAATGGCCTTCAACAGGCTAGCTGATTAGCCTGAGGAATGTGTTTGCCTAAGGAAGAAAAGCTAGCGCCAAAGCTAAAGCAGCTCTTATGATTAGTAATAACTGCGAGGCTGTGTGAGGGGACATATGTGGCAATATTTTGTTGCAGCTGACCTTTCAATCCTGTCAGGCTTTCACATTGCGACGGAATCCAAAGCCCTTCTGTTTAGAATTAGCGCAATTACATTGAAGTTTGAATTGGTCAATATAAATGCTGTTATCTAAGTTGAAAAGAAAACGCAAAGACGTTTCTTTGTTAGATCGCTTAGCGTCTTAATCAAATTGTGGTGTTTTGAGTGGACAAATGTGAAGGTCCCGAAAGCAGGAGGGGGGGGAGATTAAATGAAGTGGAATCATCCCTCCGTGGTGAGTCGGGGTGGGCTGAAGGCGGGCACTCGGGCACTCCGTCTGACCTGAAATTCTTCAGGGCAGTTTCACTTTAAAGGGCTTTCTAGCTCTGAGGGAGGCCCCTGAACATTTTGTCCCCTCCCCTCTGTTCGTTAGTCTCTGTGGCTGCTCTCCATCTGGTCCCCCCCAAACACTCTCTCGCCACTATTTTCTACATGTCTCCTCACCTTCTCCCTCTCTCAGCCTCTGCACACCTTCCCTGTCCCCCCCCCTCCCTGCTGCTCCTCTTTGAGCATGGGTGAACCGCAGGAATGAAGGTGACAGGTACATGGATGGGAGGAGAGAAACAAGACCATGTTGAAACCGAGTATACGACTGGACCGCATACGGTCAATGTGCTAAATTGGGGCAAAGTTGTTATAGGGATAGTCAGCGGTGGTGTCCGTTATGTGAATTCTTGGATATTAAATGTTTGGTCGGTAATGATCCCAGTAGTATTTGTTTGTTGTGTAGACCGTGCCACCTTGAATTCATGAAGAAAACTGTTTTTCTTGCATGCCTTCATGGGAAATGAAGAATCAACTAGAAAGGTGATTCTTCATTCCGAGATTAGTGGTGGACAGACACAGAGGTCCACAATCACTCACTCACGCACACAAGCACACACATAACTGGTAGCCGCATGATGATCCTGGCGGAGATAAAAACTGGATAAAATTCGTAATGAATTAGAGTAAATGGGGGCCACATTTATTGCAAACTATATCAAAGCACCCATTAACAAATTCTTACACGACTCGCACAGAATAATCCAAGTATCCAGTTTTCCAGTCGTGTGCTCAGTACTTGCAGAAGTGTTTTAAATAGCAAGGTCTAAGCGAAGATGCAATTCGTTTTTTGTTAGTTGTACAGGACTTTGTCGTGGTGATACTTGGTATATGGTGCACGGTGATACATAAGCTCCTCAAAAAGCAAAGACGATGGGACATAAATCAGATATGTTGAGACACCATGATAATGCAGCTTCCTTCAAGGTGACTTCATGTCTCATTCTGCTTCATCCTGTCTTAGTCAGCATGCTGACAGTTGAACTGGCTGAACCACACTGTGAGGACATCATGTGTCCCGAAAGGATCAGTCGCAGTTATCACTTCTCTTCTTTTCATTGTTTTGTTCGTTTGTGGTCATTTAATGCAGCGGACTTCACGTGTGTGAATTAGACACTGGGACTAAATTTCCCTTGTTGTGCTTTATATTAATCATAAGCAAACAACTCTTTCTAATTACCCCTGCTCCACATTTTGAAGGATTTTATCTTGTATGTAATTTTTTGACACAGTAGAGTTGTATAAACTAAAATTAAGCAGTTGCAGATACCAAAAAACCACAGCAGGAAGCTTTTTGTAAAAAGCAGTTCTGCACTTGTCCGTGAGGAACTGCTGCAGGAAAACACAGTGTGGGACTCAACACCGTGGTGTACCTATCACTCCACAGAAACAAAACAGCGGGACCTCTGGTCTTGTGACACACTACTCATTTACTTATATGGATGACTTGTAATAGGAGAAGGCAGTCACACAGGCTCTCTGGCCGAGATACTGATTACCAGCCCCGTTTTATTGCTGACTTTATTCCTGCTTATTCACAGGTTTTGTCTATGTGGCAGATTCCAGTGTGTGTGTGTGTGTGTGTGTGTGTGTGTGTGTGTGTGTGTGTGTGTGTGTGTGTGTGTGTGTGTGTGTGTGTGTGTGTGTGTGTGTGTGTGTGTGACCCTGGCCTTTAAAGGGAACCAGCTTATCAGAGATAACCAACAAAGTATAATAAGCACACTCTTATGTGATTACTTATGATTTAGTTTGAGTTAAGTAAATGTGTTTCAGCTTGAATTGAATATGCATGGTTATAGCGTTAAATATAAGTCGTTAAAGTTTGATTCCCAGTCTGCCCTCATGAAACAAAACTCAATCAAGGGCAATGGTGATTTGATCCATAATACACACTATCTCTTTGAACTTAACATGAATTAAAAGCACAAATCTGGCTATATGATACTAAAAATAGTCCCTAAATAAAGCACAATTTCCGACTTGTTTGACTGTTTGAACTGCAGTGCCCGGTTATTTTAGGAATATACCGAAAACATGCTCTTGTGACTCAAAGATTTATCTGTTTTCAAAGAATGGGCTTTGGTTTGAAACCACTGGCAGTGTAGGGAAGTCAGAAAGTGACGGATTAACATCGCATTGTTGGTTTTCGTTTTTTTACGGGATTTGTTAACAGTAAGAAAGACATGGAATAACGGCAGCAATATCAGTTTGTGTCATTCATTCTTTAATATTTGAACGTAAAACCACAGGTGAGCGACAAATCAAGACCTGATTAATAACAATCAAGACAAATGGAGACCTAGTGCGTGTGATTTCATGTTGCGTTTCATGTTGCGTTTCATGTTGCGTTTGTGCGCCGGACAAATAATTTGTGAACTCATACAATGATTGAGGTGGCGACTGACGGTAAATGTTTTTACCGGTCTGGGTTCAACGGTTACCTGATGGACTGTGCGGTCACTGGAACACCTGAAGCCTCTGAGGCGTCTGTGTCCTGATTGGCTCTCACAAATGACTGACGGTTAATCTTTGATTCAGATTGACCCCCCTCTGCTTAGATTAAGGCCCGATGTTACTGATCTGTGATTCTGCTCCCAGACAACCTGCGCTTTTAAACTTTTGCACTCACTACACTTGTGCAAAATGCTACGAAAACACATACACACTTGCCTTCAAATACATATTTAACATACACACCTTTCCGGACACACCATTCAGCGATAATTTATATTCAGTCACTTCATCCAGTGTCATGGAAATGGCTTTGACAGTTTGATTAGTTGATTAAAGGTGCTACAGTCAATAATATAACGCTCTTATCATTTGTGCTTTAATCTCTTGTTTTTTGTCAAGCCATCATTCTCTGGTCTTTATGCTAAATAGACTTTCTTCTTGCCTGTTTACTCAGTCGTTAAGGAGTGGGGCCGGTTTCAATGGCAGCTGAAACTCAGCGCACTGTTGACCACACACTGTGACTTTCATCTCTCTCTCCCCCTCTCACCCCATCTGCTCTCTCTGTTCCTCACTCCCTCTTTTCTCCCTCTTTTCAGAGCGCTGAGGGGAGAGTTTTTTAAAACAGAAACTCTGTTTTTCTCTCTCTCTCTCTGTCGTCTCTCTATCTGCTCTCTTGACTGCCCAGGAAGGTGTGTGTTGTTTGCTTAAGTTAAGCTGTGCTAGGAACGCGTTCGCCGTTGTTATGTACAAAAAAACACACGCGCATGAACGAATACACACAAACACACACACACTTACACACAATTGTAGTCTTGTGCTGACATGACAAATCACTCTGGTGGTAACTCCCAGTCAGAATTTCCAAATGTCCGCTCAGGGCAAGACAACAACATGAGGAAGTATTCAAACTCCGGATTCCACGTTTCCTGCCGTTTTTCCAATTTCTGCAACTCTAAGCAGAAAACCTGTAAAACCCACGAAAACTACCTTTCCCATCAGACCCCTCTCCTCCCACTAACATCACCGAATGTGTCTTCATTGGTAACAGAGGAAAGATTTGCAGGGTTGTGCAACTGAAAAAAGAAAGCTGCTGCTTTACTGTGTGTGTTTTTTCAGTGGTAGAAGAAGTATTCAGATCCTTGAAGTGCCAACACATTTACGGAAAAGTATCATCAACAAAATATACTTATTCAGAAAAGAAATATCCCTGTGACTGATATCATTACGCATAGCATTATTAGATTACTAATACTGATGCATCAGTGCATACATAACATTTTACTGTTGTAGCTGGTTGAGGTGGAGCTAGTTGCCACTATTTTGTAAGGTATTTTAGTCTAGTGGTATCCAACCTGGGGGTCAGGTTGCTCTAAAGGGCCACTAGATAAATCTGAAGGGTCATGAGATGATTATGGGAAGACACATACACAAATCTGTATTCATTTTTGTCTGACTTTTCTGTAATCTTTCTTTTGCAAACACTTTGAAAAAGAAATGCTGTAATACAACCATATCAGAAGGGACATCTCTCTTGAGTGGAACTGCTTATAACTTGTAGACATCTGAAAATAAACAAATTTTTAAGGTATGATATGAAGTCACATTGTTGGGTGTTGTTTTGAAAACTCAACATTCAAAAGCGCCACTCCACTCCTCAACGATGGAGCACGCTATAGAGTGAATGAAGAGAGAGGCCGTCACTAGTGAGACACAAGGCCGTGAATCAGAAGAATACTACGTTATTTTCTGATTGTTTCCTCGACGGTTATGTTTAAAGCACAAATGAACACATCCCCACCTCCTTACAAACATGCAGGTAGGTGACAGATTTTGAATGAATGCAGCCCAATGCACGCCTCATCCTGCTGTGGCCTGTCTGCTCTCTCTCTCTCTTTAATCTTTAATGAATAATCAAAAAACATTTTTAAAATGTAAAATCCGAAAAGAAACTAGCAACTACAGCTCTCAGATAAATGTAGTAAACTAAAAGAAACAATATTTTCCACAATATTGAGTATGAAGTAGCATTAAATGGAAATGCTCAGGTAATTTTAAGCAATTAGTTCCTTTCCACCACCGGTATTTATATAAATGTTTGTATAACACAAAACCTTCTACTAAAATTCTTCAGAAGTATGGGCTGTGGTCCGCCCACATAGCACATATACACTCACACAAAGTACTGCTTTAGCTCCACCCTCACAAGCTCTCAGGCTTGCAGCTTTAGCTCAATGTGTGTGTGTGTGTGTGTGTGTGTGTCTGTGTGTGTGGGTGTGTGAAGGAGGCCGGCCTCCATGCTCAGTGCCCTGCTGTACCTGTCTCTCATGGAGGTGGACTTACACTCCCAGAGCAGGCGGGCCAAGCAGCGGAGCACTGTGGAGCAACAGCGGGTAGCTATATCCTCCCGTCTGACCGCTCTCAGCTTCTCCTTCCTCTTCTCTTTTCCACCAACATCCCTCTGCTGCCATGTCCCCCCTTAAGATTTCTGCTTTGTTTCACTCTCACTTCCCTCTCTCTATGACCGTCTTTGGTTTTATAGGGGCTATCCTACCTTAAATGACTGTGTGACTCTGTAAAGATTATTTTGAAACATTCATTTGAAAAAAAATTGAAAGCAGGCTTGAATAGTATTTTGCATGTGTGTGTGTGTGTGTGTGTGTGTGTGTGTGTGTGTGTGTGTGTGTGTGTGTGTGTGTGTGTGTGTGTGTGTGTGTGTAATGTATTTGCAAGCATTGTTTCATTTATCCTCTCCTGCTGCCTTGTGACCCTGTTGTCAGGGGCTGCTGGGTAGTTGAGTCCAAAGCTAAGATGGCGGCTTCCTTCAGCCTGTTTTGTCCAGCACACTGGATCAGTGTCACTCAGGAAAGAACAGCAAACTAAAAGACGCATTGTTCCTTACTGTTGAACACACAAGCAGACTAACCTGCACTAAACTGGGAGCCAAAGAAGAGGTGTGTAGGCTTACAAACTTCTGACTAAGAGGAGCACATGATAGTGGTGTTGGTTTAATGTCAGGTCAGCGACATGAAGAATAACACATGCTCTTCCTCTTTTTTGGATGTAGGGAACTTCAATATTCTGTGCCTCGTTTGCTTATTTGAGGGAGAAAGATGGAATTTGCCGGCAGTAGTCAATCTGCGTTTATGGTATAATTCAGAAAGCCAGTAAAAGCACTTTTGTCTGCTCATAAAGCAATCCAGTCAGCAATAACATGCTGTTAATACGTAGAGAATCAGGTGCTCCCATCAATCATAAACACAATGTAATGGACAATCTCCGCAGCAATAACTGGAACACTTTAACCCTGTGGTTGGCGCAGTTACCCAATCAAATCTTTGCTCCTTAACTTCCTCTGCAGTGTGCATGCCAGCCAGCTCTTCTTTCCTGCGTTACGCTGAGTTCATGACCTTTGACCAGGTGAACTCTGGGAAGGTCTGTGTGGGTTATGTTTTACCTATTTTCTGCTGGCCGTTCCTGTTGTGCCGCAAACAAAGAGAACACATAGGTTTCTAAAATCCTATTTTTTTTTACATAACGGATGTACGTCGACTGTAAATCTTTACACCCTCTGCGGCTGTGATTTGTGTTTGTCACGGTTAATCATCTACCTGTTGCTGCCTCAGTTTCCTTAATCTCTCTCAGCCCCCCCACACACACGCACACGCGCACACACACACACACACACACACACACACACACACACACACACATGCTCGCATTCGCCCATGATTGCATACACCCAAGTATAAGGTCCAAGGTTTGTGAGTGGTGGAGATTTTCAAACAAATGATTGTCTTTTTGTCACTTTATAATATTCTGTATTTCTACCACACACACACACACACACACACACACACACACACACACACACACACACACACACACACACACACACAAACTCACTATTCTCATTTTCTTAATAATATGCGAGCGAAGAGAGGTTATAAAAAAACATCAGAGTTTCACATTGCTTCTGACACACTGAGTGCTGTGGTTTCCTGAGTCTCTCTTAGGAGGGAAAAACCTGAGGAAGTTAGGAAAATCTCCAAGTGCTCAAAAGCAGAAATAGGTTACAGCTACGCCTAACACTGAATATATCGTATTTTTGACATTCACAAAACATCCAGTCACTGAAAAGGAGTTTTTTAAGAGTCCTAAACTGACTTCAGCACTCTGCTATACAGAGTGTCAACCTCGCATAGCTCCTTCTTTTTTTTTTTATCACCTAGCAGAACTCCCAAAGCGAATATTGTCCTCCCTTTGTCATCAGCCTAGCAAGATAAGGCTGATAAGAGATGGAGTCATGTTAGCACTTCACACGGTAGAAGGAACAGAGGGAAGGCAACACAGACAGAAGTAATAGCATAAAACACTGTTTATAATGAGACCTGCAGAATATGTCTCTACAAACTACATGTAATAATAACTGATTTCTGAATATAATCTAATGTCAGCTTGACTTTTGTCCCCATGAAAATCTTGACAGAGTCTTTGGCGCTTGGACTCTACGGGGAGATTTGTTATCGAGGGGGGTCTGCCCTGAGCAGCAGCAAAATGAATCCCCCCCGTGGAGTCCAGAATGATGAGTTGATGAAGCTGATGAATCTGCGCAGATTGGGCGGAGATGGGGCGCGTAGTAGCAGCATGAACATACTGAAGATAGAGAGACAGTCATATTTAAAAAGAGAAAGCAGCAAGATGATAGGCTAACCATGTAATGATGTCGCTGTGCTATTGGATTGAGGAAACCAGCTGATCTAAACAGCTGATATCATGATTGAAACCCCCGAACAATGACAGCGAGGAAAACAGGAGTGAGCATGCATGAGGAG
Organism: Anoplopoma fimbria; assembly: GCF_027596085.1. Taxonomy (NCBI): domain Eukaryota; kingdom Metazoa; phylum Chordata; class Actinopteri; order Perciformes; family Anoplopomatidae; genus Anoplopoma; species Anoplopoma fimbria. The sequence continues at coordinate 19,021,410 of NC_072457.1, read as the reverse complement.
AGAATGGCAAACTACAAGACTAAGCATACGAGAGCATTGTCTTCCTGTCTGAACTTGCGCTAGAACTTCATAAGGAGGAACAACATCCTGTCCTCCCACACTCTTTTTTTGGTGTGTTTCTTTCCTCTTTGTTTTCACCTAAGTGTCTTCTGCACATATCAGGAAATTGAGATTTATCTATCTTTAATAGATTGCTTTAACCAGAAATATATTTAATGAATAGTGAACAGGTGTGTATGTGTGGGAGAGTGGAATATTGGGTGAACTCATATGAGTGTGTGTGTTACCATGGCTGCTCGGCTTAATAGCGTTTTACCTTTGTTGACAGCCTCGCCTATTTCCATCAAAGTCCGGACAATCCTGTGACGCACAAAACGCGCACACTGCCTGCCCAACTAGCAAGAGGTTGTTTTTTTATTTGGCCTATTTGCTTACATGACGTTTGGTCTGACAAAGTGTAGTTTGCTTTGTACTCTGCTGTGATTGGCTACCCGGGTGTTGTATACCGCGTGGAGATTTGGGGACTTAAAATTCAGTGGATTTTTCCTTTCTGAATGCTGGCAGTGTTGGAAATTAACAGAGTAAGAGGTTTATGCTTGGGAAGCCGATTTCTGATTGTTCTCTGTTCCTCTTATAGGGCTGCAGCCCTTAATGAAGTGGTGCACACACATAAACACACACACACACACACACACACACACACACACACACACACACACACACACACACACACACACACACACACACACACACACACACACACACAAGGAAAAAAGCTGCGCCCACACACTGTAAAACACTCATGATAAAGAAGTTAAAAGTCCAACACCCTCTTGTGGTGAATGCGCAATAAATTCATGTTTAAGACGGATTAATGTGCACAGCCTTTTGTCACAGTCTAAGGGGTTATATTTACACAAAATTCCTCATATAGCTTAACACCAACTTGGCTAACTTACTGCTGACACAAACACACACACATAAAGACACACACACAAAAACTTAATGAGCATGTGATCTAGTCGTACTCACTGAACCTTGAGCTGGAGGTTTCAGGGTTTACAGCCCTTCATGCTCTCTGATAGGGGTCAGAGGTCAGTGAGGGATCTGAAGAACTCAACAAAACAAGGTTGTAAAACCACTGATAGGGCAAGGTGCCCTGGGGATTTATGGGTGTTGTATTTTTTCATTGTCCAAGTCATTATGGGCATTGGTTAGTTTGTTAGCTAGGCAATCTTGCATGTGATTTTGCCTGCAAATTGATAATCAACAAGCAGCCATATTATGTTTATTTCTTGGAACAGAGACGTTTTATAAGATGGCTTCTGAATATGACCATGTTTTCCTATTTTTCTTCCTTTGTGTGTTCCTTGTTCCCTCTTTGAAAGCAGTTGTGGTTGATACAATTCACTGTAATTTGATCAACCTGTTTTTCTTTGTCTTCTGTAGGGCCCAGATCTGATTGGATGGTTTTGTCAGAATGACAGCCGAAGATCCTGCTTCCTCCTCGACCATGAGCAATAACGCTGCCCCCACCAAACCCTCCCAGCCCTCTGGGGCCTCCCACCACCCTCTTCATGGACAGATCAACACCACTGAGGGAGTTGTGGGTGCTCCCAATGAGGCTGCACTGGTATCCCTGATGGAGCGTACTGGCTACAGTATGATCCAGGAAAATGGTCAGCGTAAATACGGCCCTCCTCCTGGTTGGAATGCTGCATCTCCACCAAGGGGATGTGAAATCTTTGTGGGCAAGATCCCACGGGACGTTTATGAGGATGAGCTGGTGCCAGTGTTTGAGTCTGTAGGACGCATCTATGAGATGAGGCTGATGATGGACTTTGACGGGAAGAACAGAGGGTACGCATTTGTGATGTACACAGAGAAACACGAGGCCAAGCGGGCGGTACGCGAGCTCAACAACTATGAGGTGCGGCCTGGCCGATTGCTCGGGGTCTGCTCCTCCGTGGACAACTGCCGTCTTTTCATTGGTGGCATCCCCAAGACCAAAAAGCGGGAGGAGATCCTGGAGGAGGTCTCAAAGGTGACAGAAGGGGTACTAGATGTGATAGTTTATGCCAGCGCTGCAGACAAGATGAAGAACAGAGGCTTTGCCTTTGTAGAGTATGAGTCGCACCGTGCAGCCGCCATGGCTCGCAGGAAGTTGATGCCCGGACGGATTCAGCTTTGGGGACACCAGATCGCAGTGGACTGGGCAGAGCCGGAGATTGATGTGGACGAAGACGTTATGGAGACAGTGAAGATCCTCTACGTCAGGAATCTTATGATGGAGACCAGTGAAGAGACGATCAGACAGGTGGGACAGGCTGACTGTTCAGTTTAGAGGTTTCACAATGCATGCTTTTATTGGGCTTAACATTCTTAACCACCCATTTCTTTGTCAACCAGGTCTTCAGCCAGTGGAATCCTGGAAGTGTTGAACGTGTGAAGAAAATACGTGACTATGCCTTTGTCCACTTTACCTCCCGGGACGATGCTGTCATGGCCATGGACCACCTCAACGGCACAGAGGTGGAGGGGTCCTGCATTGAGGTGACACTCGCCAAGCCAGTTGATAAAGAGCAGTACTCGCGCCAAAAGGCCTCCAAGGGAGCTTCTGCCACTCCAGAGCCTGCTCCACAGAACTACGTCTACCAGTGTGATCCCTACACATTGGCCTACTATGGTTATCCCTACAATACCCTCATTGGACCCAACAGGGACTACTTCGTCAAAGGTTAGAATTAATTCTTACTGCGTTTGTACCAGTGATGATCAGTTGCAGGAGCCACAGTGTTTCTCTGAAAGCCATCTATTTTTGTAAATAGTGGTGGTAGCAGAAACTCAATAGGCCAATGCACTGCTAAAGGCCTCATAATGACATCCATAAGATGCTAATGTAGGAACAATGACTCCATCAATAGGGAGCTATGATTTTTAGATGGTCATAATGACTAAAGTAATAATGATTTCATCTTTGATGACAAGATTGTCAATTGACAAAAGATTTAAAATATGAAATTGATGAAGGTTTGTGGTTTAAAATCTGAAACTTGTTGTTAAAAGCAAAGACAAAACAAGGTGATGGACCAATGAATGCTAATTCCATTACTTTTGATTGATTGATTAAAGATGGTCTTTGGGTGAAGCAGGAAAATCTATTTGTCTTTCAACAATCATTGTGTTTTGGTTTTCTCTCCAAAGGATCCCCAATGATACAGAACAATGGTAATCTCTCACATCCTTATTCCTACTTATTCCTTCAATGAACAATGACTTTTCTTGCCATATGACAAACTATACGTTTTCTAACACCATCCTTTTCCCGCTATGCTGTCACCTCCCATTTCATGCTGGTTTATTGCAGAGATCACAGCAAAGCTAAGAACGTCTAGGAATGCCATAAACTTGAATAACTGCATCTAATTCAAGAGTCAGAGCAGTGCTCAGAAAAAAGACTAAGCTAGACCAAATAACTCCTAAAAATCCTGAGCTCAGAACAGATATTGTTGAGAAATTTCCAGTAAATACTGCACTTTGTAAGCAGATTTTTGCATTAAATTAGAGCTAAAGGACTCTTCTTGCTGCCTCAGTCCTGATATTGTGGTAGGAACTTTCAAAGAAGTTCTAAACCCATGATAAAATTTTGCCTTACATGTCGCCCGACACAACTTTCAGTATAAGCTGCCCCTTCTGCCCAAGTCCAAACCACAACCCCTGTCATCATATTACTTTAATTGTATTTTAAGCAGGTACTGTGCGAGGTCGTGGTCGTGCTGCTGCAGGTAACCGTACCCCTGGACCACGGGGGTCATACCTGGGGGGTTACTCTGCCGGTCGTGGCATCTACAGCCGCTACCATGAGGGCAAGGCCAAGCAGCCCGAAAAGCCCTATGAGCTGATGCCCAGTCTGGAGCTTGCTGCCTCCGTCAACTCCGTTGGCATCAAACCTGGCACAAGTCAGTGAGATAGATATATCCACCCATGTCCTTGCCCACCTCAAAAGCCTTTATCAAACCTTCCAGCTCATAATTTTCTGTCTCTCTCTCCTGTGTGGTTTGAGGAACGTTTTGCAAATCAAGATTATGGCCGTTGCTGGATGGTCAGGCACAAAAGGACTTCCTTGTTTACAGTAAAGAATAATGACATTACATATCTGTCCTTTCTAGCATGACCAGAAAGTAACTGCTATAATTTGTTCTTCATTCTTTCCTTTTCCCTCTATATCATAAATTTGTCTTACCTGGTGTTCAGACCAAAAACAGCACTGTTTTAAAAGAGCACAAGGGGCTACCTTGATAACAGATCACTGTTGAGAAGATGAAATGTGTTTAAAGGCTATCAGACACTGAAACATTACGCTGTGGTTTCAGAATTTTATCCTCTGAAGTAGCAGTCAACAGTAGAAGTGACCTGGTCACTTTACAAAGTAATCTACCTGGAACATATTTCAATGGCCAACGCAGAGCCTTGCCAGAAGCCATCACATTGGGTTGAGGCAAAAGCTTTATGCAGATGAGATTTATTTTCTTTCGCTGCACCTCATGCATTGGTTTCCATGACCTGAATAATGAAGCCATGTTTCTTGAGGCAGTGCTGTTGTCTGTCTGAACATGGCCATCGGTATGTGGCGACCAGTTCTTTCCCACAATCTCCTTTTACACATGCATTCAACTCCAATTTCTTACTGAGGGGTCGTTTATAGTATCTTGAATGTAAAAAAGATTTACTTTTTAGTTTTACAATATGAAGTTATTTTTAAACATCAACTCAATGAGGTTAATTCACTGAAGGAGCAGCTGCTTTAGCTTTGTTAGTGTTACGACACTTTCAGTCAATAACGGAGTTGAAATGCAAAACGCAAATGCAAAACTTCCTATTGTGTCTATTCTATTCTGATCACTTAAAGAATGATACCAGTGTCATGTATGGTGGCAGCCCATCTACTGCTGTACAAATTTAGTCTACATGATCATGATTTGTAATTTTTTATATGAAGTTTACGGTGTAAAGCATAGAGTTAAATTAGCTGCCGTCCCAACAAATAAGAAATATGACCATGAAGTTGTATGGTGTTTTCTTTTTTTAAGGACTATTTCCTTGTTCTTTCTTCCTTCTTTCCTGCCAGTAAGCAGAAGGAAATGCAAATGCAACGAGGGGGCGAAAAGAAACTTAAACACAAGAAAGGCCTGATGTTTATGTTGGTGGATCATTTATATTCCAAATTTTAAGTATGTTTTTGTACATTAGAATAATGAAAGGTAGAAACTTCAATGATAGAAAAATCTAAATGTGCACACTGGTATTATTCTTTATTCTTCAAGTGTATTACTAACAGATTGTTTTTTCAAAATATTAACGTCATGTATTCGGTGATCAGAGGTCCATATCGTAAAATGGACGTTCTTCATGCTCCTTCTAGAACAGGTTGACCCCAATCTCGAGCTCTGTTTTTAGTCTGGGTGGAATCACAGGATCCCCACCAGATTGAAAGGACTTTAGTCCATCTGAAACAATGACAGACTTTGTGCTCACTCTCTGTGTGTGTGTGTGTGTGTGTGTGTGTGTGTGTGTGTGTGTGTGTGTGTGTGTGTGTGTGTGTGTGTGTGTGTGTGTGTGTGTGTGTGTGTGTGTGTGTGTCGGAGCACTGAGGTTAATCCACAGTTGAGCACCATCGTAATCCGAATCACAACGCCAATTTGTGTAACTTATTATTTTTTCCCTTCTTCAGTAAATGATTTCCTTTAACCTCCATTGCTTTAGCAGTCCCTCCTTTCATTCAGATCTAAGTATGCTTGTTTCTGTTTATGCACGGGTGCATGTACATGCTATTATTTCTTGTAATATAATTGCAAACACAACCATCTCTTGCTACACTCTGTTGTTTGCAGCGGTCCCGTCTGTCATCCAAGCTCTCACTCATTTGTCTCTTTATGTGCAGTGGCGTTGCCGACTCTGGGTGGGCAGTACCCGATGTTCAGCACGGCTCCTGCAGCCAAGCTGATGGAGGATGGGAAGGTGCACACAGTGGAGCACCTCATCAACCCTCTGGCCATGCAACACCCTGATCACAACACCGCTACTGCTGCTGCCACCGTCCTACCGGCGGTCTCTACCCCTCCACCTTTTCAGGTGTGCATTATGACATCGTTAGAGGTTTCATAGATACATTTCTTTTTTTGATTTATGCTGATAAAGATGTAAAATATCCAGCGCCATGGATAGGGCATGTTGCTTGATGCAGTACACAGGGCTGCATTGGTACAGCATCATACAGTATCTATGGGTCAGCTTTTACACCAATTTGTTTTATAAAGCTTAAAAGAGTACTCCTTAATTAGATTGCACTATTACATAGTTATATCAAATTAACTGTAGCAGAACATCATTTTTTAAGTATAAGACTGGAATACGTTGTTAGAAAGACTATGAACCTGAAAGTCTTGTAAGTGACGTCTTTCGCTTAAGCTAAGATGCGTGTTTTGTTGCAGAATGTACTCACACAAACAACAAGTCTTGCTTGTTCTTTAGCTGCTTAGCTGATAAAAACAGTCGCTGGATGAATCACAGGTAAGAAAACTTGACATTTGTGCATGGACCATAGCTAAGTTACCTAGCTAGCTAGCAAGCCAAGGTAACGGCCGTGTTGGTGACGCCCATTGTGCGAAACGAGTGATGATCTTTTTTTTTTTCACACACCGACCAGTAAACGGCAAACCTAAGACAAAACTGCGACTTTCTTGATTTGGAAAATTATGTTTTACATTGACCAACATCATATGTGTCATTCATGGCAGAATTTAAACGATCCAATATTATTATATTTGTTTCTCGCCATTGGCTACTGTAAATATTTTTTCACGAAATAAGGCATTGAGGTAAACCGGACAAGGCGTGACTTAGCCCTCCACGCAACTCTGCAAATGTGTCTCTAGCCGTAAACACAGATGAGGAGCGGATTACAGAGTTATGGTGGACTCACTTCTTTCAAACTCCACACACCCATTACCATTTTATGTGTCAAATAAGTGTAGTTCAGTAAAATGAACAATAGTGACGTTCCAAAACTGATTACATGACACACAGAAAGTATTCTTACTCGAGGAACTTTATGTCAGCTTAAAGTCAGAACTCACAAATGAATGATTTCATTTAATGAATGTACTTCATGCTTTAGAAATCCTCATATTCACCATAGTCCTCTTTTTCATGCATTCCCCAGGGCCGTCCCATCACTCCGGTCTACGCCATGGCCCACAACGTTCAGCGCATCCAAGCTGCCGGTGGCCTGTACGGAGCTGGATACATGCCCATCACAAACTACGCTGCCAACTCAGCGGCTCTGGCTGCTCTGCAGAAGAATGCGGCAGTGGCGGCTGCGGCGTACGGCGGGTACGCAGGCTATGCGATGCCGCAGGCCTTCCCCGCAACAGCCTTCCAGCTGCCCATCCACGATGTCTACCAGACGTATTGATTCCGGGGGTCAGACCTTGTGAAAGAACGACAAGGTTACCCTGTGACTGAACCGCCACCACCCCCACCACCACCACCACTACCACCCCCACCACGTCTGTCCCATCGTACAGAAACAGAACTTGAACATCAAAAAGCTCTAAAGGAATGTTGTTTTTAAGCAAATATCTAGAAAACAAACAATGACCTACTGGTTTCAGTATATCCTGGACCCAAGGCAACAATATGACAGCATAACTGATTTATAACACACATGGAGGCCAGTCCACTTACTGAGTAAAACCCACCTGCATGTGGTGACCATCATCCCCCGACAATAATAACAACCACATCTCTGTCTTGCTCTCTCTCAATCTCTGTGTCTCTGACCCCTGCCATCGTGTTGCTAAGGCAACAGAAACACTGAAGGTACATTCAAGTATTTATGCTGAGAAGATACATATTAAAGGTTTTACTCTCTGTAGGTTTCCCTTATTAGTGGACTCATTAGTGGACTCATGTAGCAGTAAAGATAGACCTTCACACTGACAAAAGATTTTATAAGGTGGGGCTGAAAGGAAGGAAAAGTTATTCGAAAGAAAGTAAAAGTACATCAGGAACTACTGACAGAAGACGATGCCGTTGAAGACAACTGTTTTTGGATATACTAATGTTTTATTTTCATTAATATAGAGTATTTTAGCCAATTCTACATACTGTAGGTGATGCTGTCCGTCCATGCTGGTTGAATGTGTAAGCTTCGAATATGCCTGTATGGTACCTTTTTTTTTGGTTTATGTAGTTTTATTTGTGTTTTGCTCGTTTTAAATGAAGGTTTCTGAGTGCCGTGTTCATTTGCTCATGATTAGTCTGCTTGGTTTTTTTTGTGCGTCTCCTCTTTCACTTCTGGAAACATATCTTGGTTTATTTGAAGAAAAAGTCGCCATGCTGAAGAATATTTTTGTGGCAGATTCCTTCCGAGAGAAATAAAAACTGGAATGCTTCTGTCAAGATGACTTTATCCATAAGCCTGATCGACAGCGACACCTGTGTGCATGGAGAGAAGTTCCAATCACCAAAAAACTGCGCTGACAGGGGACTGAACACAAGTTTTTTTTTTCTCTCCCTTACGTATTTCTTTATATTGTGTTGTTTTTTACTCTTGAAAGGTGAACAAATATGGAAAGAAATGAGAGACACTTTTCTACGTGGACCAGAAAACTCTGACACCTAAAGCTCTCCCGCCAATGCCAACCAAAAAACTCCACACACTCCGGTCTCCTGATAGTAGAAAGATCACTGTGCTCAACTAGGGTGCCTTATATCTGCACACTCTACGTGCTCCCTTGTGCTTTTCACTGTGCCTTTCATAACGATGTGAGGCCCACTGTGGTTGGCATAAAGAGAAAAGTTTTTTCCTTTCATACTTCAAACAATTTGTGGTATTGCTGTATTTTGGTGAGGTTTTCAGTCTCTTGTCTGAGGTAACACTCTGTGTGTCCGGCCTCCTTCTCATTTCCTGTCCTCCAACCGTGCTTGGCTGAGGTGCACTTAAACTTATTTATAAAAGGCAAGAGCTTGTGACTACCAGATGAAGAAATGTTCAATTTGGGCCAGTTTGGCATTTATCAATTATTATTGTCTGACAGAGGTTTTCCTCGCAGATAAAAGCATAAAAGAAGAACCCTCGTTGATGTTTAGTAGGCACTTTTTAAACTGTGCAGTGTGTAAAAAACGTGTTATGTTGACCGGAGCAATACCTCGCGCTGTAAAGTACGAGCAGCCTTGCAAGTATTTGCTATTACCGACGAATGTAACGGATGCAAGCAGCTGCTGATCCTGAAGTCGCACTCCACAGCAGCCTTCTTTATAAAAGAGAACCGAAAACATTTGTGTACTAGATTGTATTTTTAAACCACTTTTTGGTAGTTGTTTTTATTCTCTGCTTTAAAGAGCCTATTTTATTTGCTTGTTTTCCATCTTCTCCACAGATTTTTGACTACTTTTTAAAAACACAAACTAATATCATAACTTGAATGTCCGAGTCGATAAATGAAAAGATTGATTTTCCACAGCAAGACATATTTGTCTCACCTCCCTTTGTCATCTACTTTTTTGCTTCTTCTCTCTCCTCTGAAACTGGATTTTTATGTAGAAAAAAAAACTGCTGACAACTGCTTTTATTATTTTCTTGTATGATGACAATAAGTCAGGATATATTTAATATATATGCATTACGTGTTTTGTCTATGAAGTGAGAAGAAAAGGTATAATATATTCTGAAACATATTTCCTTTCCTCATCTATACCTTGTTTAGGGATTTTAAAAAAAAAGTAGAGAAACATTTTTTTTTTTTTTTTTTTTTTTTTTTTTTTGCCAAAGTGTCCAATAGTTTTGAAACCGTTTAAGGTAATTGTGTTTTTGTTATTGTGTGTCATGTTCTGTTTGCTATTTTGTACTTCATTTGGTGTTATGAGTGGGAACACAGAGACCTTCTGGTTTAGCTACATAAAAAAAAAAATTGGTGTCAGCTAAAAACGTATACTGGTCCATCTCGGTGTTCCAACCTGTGTCTTTGAGCCGTTGCAGCTAAACCGATAAAGGTCTGATCATGATTTAGCAGCCATCACAACTTCATGTGTTAGACGGCAGAGAACCTGTTTCTAGCTCCCACTCAAAACACCCGCTTTTCTTTCTATTGCCTGAATTTCACCGACATGACGGACACGGTATTAACTCCTGCTCCTTGTGTCGGTGGGTTTGACCTTTATATGCATAGTTTTAACGTAGGTGTTGCCATTTAAACTCTTCCTAGTGTGTGCCTTATTGCCAAGATGTGCCCTATGCTATACCTTTGTAGGCCTATGCAGACTGTTTTCTTTCTGAAGGTTTGTTTAAAAAAAAAAAGCTTGTTCTGTATTGTTATATTTATAGTGATAAAGTAGATAAATAAAGCATTTTCAAAAGGATACACCTGCTTCACATTCATTTTGTTGATGTACCCTTTTGTTCAAACACATGAGTCAGCTTTTAGATTAAACCGCACAACCAGGAAGTGCTAAAAGGGTCTGAAGTGTCCTGGAAGGTCCTCAGCCAGAGAACTTTGTCGCCGACCTCTGTGAATGAAAACCCATCCCTGACCCGACACATCAGCTACGATTAAGCAATGTGTCTCACGATCGGGAGAGGAGAGAGAGAGAGAGCACAGTGCTGGGAGAATGTTTCATAAACTTCTCTGTGGCGGGTCCACTTTACTCTAGAAACATGTTGTACCCGAGCTTGGAGTTCAGGGAGGCTTTAAAGTAGCCTTCAAACTGCAGTACAAAGTGTACAAGAGGGCAATCAGTTACATGGAGGACCTTTCAGCTAACTGTTTTACCGCTAAAATGTGGTGAAAGGTTAATAAAACAACCTGCTGAACGATCCATATATTGATGATACTAAATCTTATTTTTTAATAGCAGCAACATACCAAGAAATAAATGTCTCAAGTTAAATCAGGTTCTTTGGATATAAACTCAGCTTCTTCTGTGCACATGCGTGCAATGATCAACTTGCTAGTTCCCACAATAAACATTTGTATTTGACCATTTATGAACATGCATGCAATTAGGCAATAATCAGAGAATGGTAGAATGCTTAATGTTTTGTAAATCCCTCAGTGGTGATTAAACTATAACCAGAAGCACCGTTTTAATGGTGCATCACACAAATTGTGGCACATGATGGCACATTATCTGCTTTTAATAATAGGAAACATTGTTATCAATATTGGTGGTTCTGGCCCAAGGGCTTTGTTCTCCACGCTTACTACAATCCCATGTGGTGGTTTGTGACACAGCCCACAGCTGTGTGCTCATGATCAGTGTATGTTTAATAAAATGTTAAAGACATGAGGCAAGAGCGAGTTTATTTCTCGAGATGATCATCTCCAACATACCGCCTTAATGAACACATCAACACCACCCCTGCTTTATCATCACGTACTGATGGCAAGTAAATTATTTTAAACCAAGTAAAAAACCTGAGTCAAATTCTTCGTATGTGTACCATACATGGCCAACAGAGCTCATTCTGATTAAAGAGACATTATGCTGTCAGAGTGGACTTTTACATTTAAGACAATATTGCCATCTGGTGGTAAACTCACATCATCAGACAGGGTCAAACAGTGCATGTTTCCACTGGCAGCCATGTTAGCTCAACAGTCATCAATGCAGATAAGTAGAAACACATTTAGTCTTTCTTGTGGATACATAAATATAATTCATACAAATATGAATTCACCACGTGCAAAATGAGAAATGATCCTATGAGTATTGAGACAAATATTGCCATTTATTTAGCGAAGACCAAAAAAACAATACATAAAAAAAAAAGTCCATCCAAGTAATTTCACCTGGATTTCTGTTCTTCAGTGTGTGTAGCAGGGGAAGTTTTCTGCATGCATGGAACATTTTCACATATCTATTTTTATTAAAGTGTGTCTGTCTGTTATTCATGCTTTTATGTGAAAGCTGTTCTGCTTTATCTGTGATGCGTTTGTGCTTTTTTATTTTTATTTAATACCATTACTAATCCTACAAAGGATATTTTATTCCCATTTTGTTTAAAAACGCAATAAAAGGACAAAAATGGTAGAAATATCCTTAAAACAATGTCCAAGTTGTGTTTAGCAAACTTGCACTACAGTTCCCATGATGCCCCGGCAGTCAAACTGCGTACGCAATGCTCCCACGCCTGCTGCGGCGTTCACAGATGTATAAACAATAAAGCTACACCGACAGATCTGCAAAAGGCAAAGGGGAAATCCACATGGTTTTCAGAGCTGCTAAAATGCCGGGCCGTCCCTGAACGTAACCTCAGTTTATACTTGGCTTAAAGGAGACGCAACAAAGCGCACAACATGGCTGTGCACCGGGCCCGGGCGAAGAAGTAGGTTTACTATAGCTTTAAGAAGGCGAAAACAGTGTCTGCTTCTTTAAAACGATATCGCTTTATTGCTGAATAGATAATTAAGAAAAGTTTTCATTTCCTAATCAATAAATATATGCATTTTATTTGCGACGAAGCCGAGGCATTGCCAGAAAATGCCCCAGTGTTGGATAAAGGCCGCTCGCAATCAAAACACACGTCTTTAAAGCAGATGTTGTCGCTTTTCGGTCACATTGCCAGTAACCCCGCTCGACTGTGAGCCAGCTGGGAGCAGGCTGAGGCGTCCTCGCGGTGATGGAGCCGGCGGGCGAGCGAACCGGGGACGTAAATAAAGGCGACGAGCCGGCGGAGGACAAGGCCGCAGAACGGACCCCGGCCCCCGGTGCCGCCGCCGCCCCGCGGAGGGGGCTCAGAGAGCGCGGAGCGTGCCGCCCGAGGCCCGGCGCCTCCGCTCCGCTAGCGGACGTCAACGGAGCAACGCAGAGCCCGCCGAGCTCGGGGCGAGTGTTGAGAGACCGCTCGACGAGGGCGATACCGGCATGGCTGAAGGACACCAAGAGCGACGACGAAGACGAACCGAGCCCGGACACCGGGGCCACCAGGCGGAGGAAAGTTTCAAACTCGAGGCGGAAGAAAAGTTCCGAATGTGCGGGTGGTGCGGAGGCTGGAGGGGGGTCGCAGGTCACCGCCTTCAAGGCGCAGAGTACGTTTTTCAATGCAACAGTCGCAGCTGACAGACAGCCACATTTGTTTATAATGAGACGGACTGCACTTATACACTTTGTTTATGTCGGCGGGGTCAGTTCCCGTCAAAAAGCACGCCTTCCGAATGGCTCGTCCCCTTTTTTTGCAGCTCTGCATGGGGAGGGTGGAGTGAAACTCACCTGTCTTTTACACATTGTCACTTTTTATTTATTTATTCAAAGCTAAAACTTTTAAATGCATTGCTGCTTCAGAGGAAACTGTGGATGGTGGCATGTCAGTTCTGAGTCTGTCAGTTTTTTTTTCTTCCTTTCTTGCAGCTCAGAGGACACCAAAAAACCTGCCACAGATTCTCAAGGTAATCAGTGTTTGGACAAATAAAGCTCACTGATGTGTCTCTTTCTAAATCTGCATTTCTGTTAAATCTCATTCTATGTACATGCAAGTGGGTTTCGAACAGAGCTGGTTTGCTCGTGCCTGTGCCCAATCGATGGCACACACGGTGTGTTTGATGGCATTCTGTTCTGCTCCCCTCTCTCCAGCTCTACCCTCCAGACGCCCCCCAGCCCAGAGCCGTGCCAAGCCCCCGTCTGGCAGGGCCGTCCGTGGCTCTGCCAAGCCTGTGTGTAAGACTGAACCCGGGATGGAGAATCCAGCTGGTATGCAACCTGTTGACAGTGAGCGACAGCGATTCAACATGTGGGCTCACAGTTCACAAGTCAGATTATACAGATGCAGGATATCACATCTTCAGGATATTCTATCTTCTATAGAAAACCTTCAGTTGTGATTGTTGATTTTCAGTGTGACTGACGGGATCAGTGCTGCCTTTGGAGGTACAAATCTGGGTGCAATCTTTTCTTGGTCCCTCCCCTCTACTTCCAATACTTCACTCAAGTTGGGTTTATGCATGTCGTATTGCCCATGGCGAGACAAGAATGATGTCATCACGTATTTTGCGTAAAAGCGCAAAGGCGTAGTACATTTTCGTAAGTAAGAACCCACTGCACGCGTGGTTTATTGGTCATGACTCCCACAAATACTGATTAAAGCAAATAACTTTAATTTGAGGTAGTAGAACAATTTACTTTTTTTTTTACGACGGCCAATTTGTTTGTAAATGCATAAAAACAGGAGATATTAAAAATCCAAAATTGAGTAAATCATTTTTTGGCAACCTAATTTAATTATTCAACCTTTCCACGTTGGTTTGACTCTTCTTTTTTTGTCAGGTATCGTATCAATGGGATAAGTTTGTCCAAGTTTACAGTTCTGTTTTTATTTCTCCCCGGTATTGAGCAGTTGTATGTTTTCGTCCATAGCGTTCTTTCAGGATCACTCGTTGACTTCCTGCTTGTTCGCCCGTGGACTCTTGGGGATTCTGCAACGAACTATGCGTTGAGCCTTTACACCTGTCTGAGAGAGCATAGCTCACGCGGGTATAAAAAAAGGCTGTAGAGGGATAGCAGTAGACTGCAATAAAAAGTTTTTATGTATTCACGCCTTTTCCTATTTTGCATCGTTTATACAGATCTGAACGTATGTCAAAAACTGAAGGTACAAGTGGCTAAAAGTGCTTTTGTTGCCTATCTCATACTTATGTCTTTCCACCTCTTTTTGTCATGCAGCAGTGGAAGAAGATGTAAAAAATAAAGACAACTATGAAATGTGAGTATATTTTTGTCCCTTTGGTGAAACATGATCTGAACATTGTAAGCATTAAGGGTAATAAGGAGACCACACACTGCTCACTGGGATGCATTGTTGCAATAGATAGCTTCAGTTTTATTTAGTAGATATGTGGGACAGTTTGTATTTTGTAATGTAATTGAACTGACCCTTTTTAAAGACGTGATTATTTAGGATTACAATCTTGGTTCAGTGCTGGATTTACATACAGTAACACAGAGATAGAAGTTACAGGTATATATTTACTTAGTCTGACTCTGTGAGTTATGCAGTATAATTTTGAAATAAATATTTAACAAAAGAAAACATGAATGAATAACTTTAACAATAGAGAAGCTGCATAATATCTTGTTTAGATATTTATGACCCTCTGAGCATATTTCTTTTAAAGAGTACCGCTTTGTATATTTTTATAAGTGTGTAACTAAGTGAGGATGCTGCTGTGTTTTGATGACCGCTGTGTTTCGCGCTCATGCTGTGTCAGTCAAAAGAAAGAGGAGGGCACAGAGGACGTCGCCGAGCCGGTCTTGGATGATGAAAACCCTCCGTTTGGGGATGACCCGAACGACCTCAGCTTCCAGCCGCAGAGTCACAGGTACACTCATATCATGCGCATTCACCTTTCAAAACAGACAGCAGGGAGTTCTGTTTCAAATGATTTGTTGTTTTGCTCTCAGTGGTGCAGAGGAAGAAGAAGGTATCAGCAGCGATGGAGAGCTTCCCTTTACAGATGACCTTAATGACCAGAGCTACGACCCGAACGCTGAGCGGTGTGTGTCTGTGCGTCTTGACAAAATTAGACATAAGCATTGTAAATCTATTTGGTTTTATTGCCCGGACATTTCTCCGTCTTTCTCAGGGATGTCCCCAAACCAAAGCGCAGAGCTCCTCCAAGACCAAAGGAGAGGAAAGAAAAAGAGAGGGCACCGAAAAAGGAGAAAGAGGTCGCCGAGATAAAGATAGAGGGTTTGGATAACGTTGAGAGTTTGGAAGAGGAAGTAAAGCAAGAGGAAGAACTAGTGGAGGACCCAGATGGACCCAGGAAGTAAGTGTTCTAATCTACTTTTAACCGTGCGTGCGTGCGTGTGTGCGTGTGTGTGTCTCTGTCTTAATTTTGTATTTTTCTCATTTTGTTCTGTCTGTGTTAGGAGAGGCCGGCGGAAAAAAGATGACAAAACCCCACGTCTGCCAAAGAGGAGGTGAGGTTCGAGGGCTTCGCAGTCCGAACTTAATTATATGATTTGATGAATTCCTGTCTTTATTTTATCCGAAAATAAAGCATGTGGAATGATGTTTGAAAGTCTGGGTAAAGTAGAATCAGAGATTTGTTTCTAACACACATCGTACATGTTATTTATTGTTGTAATTATTGCTGAAAAAACATGTGAAAAGACTGAACTATATAGAACATAAATGTGGGGTTTTACCGTTAAACTATTTTTGTGAAGGGTTGTTTTTGAGGCCAGAAATCATGGCTCGATGACGCACTGGAGTCATCTTAAGCATTACCCCTCTCCTAACTGTGGTGCGTGTTTTGGGCTCTGTCGCTTTTGTTGCGGCTATAAAGTTATGGGTGAATAAGTTTTGAGCTCACCACCCCAGTGAAATAACTGGTTTCACTGTCAGTATTTGATCAATTCAGACCAATAACATTTTGTAAAGTCTAGAAGATTCATTAGTTTATCCCCATTCTAGTAAGCATGGAGCTAAACCGGGAGTCAGCTTGGGAGGCGCTCTGGCGTGCAAGCTCATAGACTCAGAACATCACTTAATTTTCGCTTCACACAGACTGTAATATTTGCTCTCTGCACTGTGACTTTGCAATGACGTGTGCTTTGCCCCCCAACACACAGGAAGAAGCCCCCGGTGCAGTACGTACGCTGTGAAATGGAAGGATGCGGGACGGTCCTGGCTCATCCTCGCTACCTGCAGGTCTGTCTAAGCGACCGCACAATCCTACCAAGGACTATTTCTGTCACTCGAGAACGCTCGGCCATTGGGGACATATATTTTTTATATATATATATGTTTTTATGAATTGGACATACCATACAACTTGTAAAGATAGAAAACTTTTTCAGGTCTGTTTTTGCACTCTTAACTCCTTCATCCTGCTGTTACTGATGATCTGTTTCCATTTTTGGTTCTGCACACCAGCACCACATAAAGTACCAGCACTTGCTCAAGAAGAAATACGTCTGCCCTCACCCCTCTTGCGGACGGCTTTTCCGACTACAGAAGCAGCTGCTTCGCCACGCAAAGCACCACACAGGTACACCCACAGTATAAACATAACGCATGGTTTCTATCTGTGCCTGAATTTAAATGGAGAATGCGGCTATATTTGAGTGTTTTGTTGCTTCTAGACCAGAGAGACTACATCTGTGAGTTCTGTGCTCGTGCCTTCAAGAGCTCCCACAACCTGGCTGTGCACCGAATGATTCACACAGGAGAGAAGCCCCTGCAGTGAGTACTTCTCCATTCACAATTATATTGCTCATTTCCTTTCTTGGCTAATCGATTTCTCCAATTTTTTCGCCGTAGGTGTGAGATCTGTGGCTTCACGTGTCGCCAGAAGGCGTCCCTCAACTGGCACATGAAGAAGCACGACGCTGACGCCACCTACCAGTTCGCCTGCTCCATTTGTGGCAAGAAGTTCGAGAAGAAAGACTGCGTGGTGGCCCACAAGGCCAAGAGTCACCCCGAGGTGCTAATTGCCGAGGCTCTGGCAGCCAACGCAGGCGCCCTCATCACAACCCCTGCCTCCCTGTTGGAGCTGCAAGGAAACCCCATGCAGGCGGAGGTCGCCGGCCTTGATGTGAGCCAAATGGGGCAGGACGTGCAGGTGGACCAGCTGAGGCATGAGGGTCAAGTGTCTCAGATGGGTCACGTTACCCAACAGGTGAGTCACCAGGTGGTTTTACTGGGACAAGACCAGAGCCTCCACACAATGCAGGTGCCCGTGACGATTGCCCTGTCCCCCGTCGACTCGCCTTCACCAGCCGACAACCCGCAGCAGGCACACCTCCAGCTCCAGATGCCCGTCCAGTTTGTGCAGGCTGCTCAGCATCCCCAGATCCAACAGCTGACCCTCCACTCCAGCCAGGTGGTGACCCAGCATCAGCCCCAGCTGCACCCTCTGCAGTCATACTCCTCCCATCAGCAGAGCCAGGGGCAGACACAAATCCTTCAAATGACCTTCCAGCCGGTCAGCCAGTCTCAAACCCACATTCAACAGATCCCCATTCTCTCCACCTCTCAGGAGCTTCAGACCCTACATACAGCCGCCATGAGCTCCCCTCTCCTGTCCCCGTCCCACACCCAGCCCCAGGACCCGGCGTCAACTAACGGGGACAGCTTTATTCTGGACAATCCAGTGCTCTCGTCGTCCCCTCGGTCGGCCAGCTCCCTCGTGCAGACAGACGTCATGTTGGAGGATGGCGCAGTCTGGGAGCAGGAGGGACACAGGGACGTTCTGTCGGACAGCACCGAGAGACACGTGCAGCAGAGTCTCATGTGAAAGATAAAAGATGGTGTGTGTGCAAAAACAGATGATAGATAGGTCGTCATCAGTGACCTGATATACTGCATTGCAATGTTTGAGGTAAATGTAGGATCACACATGTATTACGTACCGTTCACTCAGTCATATTTGGTAGCTTTTTAGAATATC
Organism: Anoplopoma fimbria; assembly: GCF_027596085.1. Classification (NCBI taxonomy): domain Eukaryota; kingdom Metazoa; phylum Chordata; class Actinopteri; order Perciformes; family Anoplopomatidae; genus Anoplopoma; species Anoplopoma fimbria. Next base: position 19,002,958 of record NC_072457.1, on the reverse strand, counting down.
TGTATCAGGGAAAGACGTGTATGTGTCCGTATTTGTAAGCTGTTGCCTTTGTACATAAGTCCTGTAAACTAAACTAGCCTTTTATGTGAGTGTGTTCAACGATGCAGAGGTTATGTTGCAAAGCTGTTGCTATCTTGCAATAATATATAGCATACCTCTCAGTAATATACAGCACACAGCTAGTGTGTGTTCCTAATTAAATAAATCAGCTCTATTTATATCATGAATTAACACGAAACATTAGAAAGCTATAAACCGACCCCAACTTGTGTGGGGTGAGAAAACTGTTAAAATGAACAGGCAGCTTCTTTTCTTTTTCTTTCATTTAGTGTCGAGGTCTACTGTAAAGCCTTTATTTCGGAGGTTAAAAGAAAAATATGACAGAAAACTACCTTAAGAGAAACATTTCAAAACCTAAAAAGGAAAAACAAGATATTTTACAGCTCTGTAAAAAGTCATATTATGCATATTTTAGCTATTTTGGCAGTGCCAATAAACCCGTTTCCATCGGCAGTGGTTTAAGCTGGGCTTTCGTAGACATTAAAGGAATGATCCACGTACTGTTTATACTACTCACAAAAGTCTTTGGCCGTTATAAGAAGCCAAGAGGTGACCTTTGATTGTAGATCACCCGTAAAAATAACAGCAAACACAGTCACAGAATTAGACTTATTAAAAGTATAATGTCAGTTTGTAAGCAAAGCTATGTAGAAACCTTGGGGCACATGTCAATACTAAACCTGCACCTCTTCTGGTTTGTGATTTAGGATGTGTGGTAGAACAAACACGAAAACTGAAGATGAAAATAAACGTCTTAACATTTGTCCAAAGTGCATTCACTGACAGTAATTAACACGAGCAATACCACAGAATGTCTTAAACTGTGACCGTTAAGAGTTTAAAGTTGGAGGAATAAAAACTGTAAGTCGCTTTGGACAAAAGTGTCTGTGGAATGTACTGTATCTGTATGCCTGAGTCATTAACCGGTCCTACAAATGGGTGCACAATTTCCACAACATATATATATACAAACAGGGAGAACATTTCCACTCCAGTAATACTCCTTCAAGTGTAAATACTTCAGAAAGCACCATCAGGACATATTGATCTGCTCTCTGTCCCTCTGCGTGGCGTACTGCTTCATTGCTCGTTTAGGAGGAATCAAGGTGTTACTCAGTCCGACCTTCCTCTTCTTCACCTGCTGCCCTCCCTCCTCCTCCTCCTCCTCCTCTTCCTCCTGCTGCTGCTGCTGCCCTTTCGTCCGCTGGAGGCTCTGAGATCCCACGCCACGTGAGCCACCTGCGCGGGACTCTGCCTGATCCGACGCCGGCGTGTCCTCGCTCGCGGGCGGGTGGCTGTCGGCGCGAGTCTGCAGGTCACTGTCATGAGCAAACTTACACTTTATCCCAAACCTGCACCGTCCGTCTTTCCTGTACGACACGCACACCTTCCTCCCTCCGATCTGGGAGGGTCTGGCCTGCATGGTGAGGGGCACGTGTTTCTGCAGCGCGCTGAGCTTTCGGTCCGCCTGCGCCTTGAAAGGGTTGGCAAACACGCCGCTGTCAGAGGAGGTGTGCAGGGAGGGAGGAGGCAGCTTGTGGGAGGCGAGGGAACCCGGGGGAGCAGAGGGAACGGCGGGCTGGCCGGCTGCAGAAGATGCCAGCTTTTGGGGACGAGGTGGCGAGCAGGACGGCTCCGGGTCCTCCTCCTCTGGTTCCGACTCGCTGGACGCTGAACCAGACTCCAGCAAAAAGTTGCGCGTCTTTTTGACAGCTGATGCCTGGCCACCCAGCTCCCTAACCGAGCAAGAGATTCAAACAAAAAGTGCACAGAGAGACGGAGACGTTAACTAGCTCTCTATACGGTACAAGTACCCGTGTTTAGTGTTTAGTGTTTAGTGTTCAGTGTTCGGTGTGAATGCTCACCGAGCTCCGCCGGGGTTTGGGTCCTCCACGCCTCCGTCACTGTCGGACTCTGAGGACACTCCGTAGCCGACCAGAGAGTTCATGGCTTCAAACACAACACAAATACTGTTCCCGGGTTTGCTGGAATCTTGCAGCAAACTGTTGAATGCATTAGAATAATGGCATGGAGAAATATTGAATCATTTCCAGTTCCCTATTTAAACGAGTGAAACGTCAAATGTAAGGTCTCACGTTAGCTGCTGCTATGTAGCCGCTGCTCGGTGTTTACCTCACGCCGCCTGCACTGACCCCTGCCGGCCAGGCGTTGTATTGCAGCCGCAAAACACTGATCCGGGAACTGATGGGAACCAACATTCTGTATATTTTCCATTCACAGGGATGATAATAATAATAATAATAACTTTATTTATATAGCACCTTTTAAAAACAAGGTTTACAAAGTGCTTTGACAGACCAGCCAGCAAGACAGTGCATAAGAAACAAAATGAAATAGCAAGTGACAATCAAATAAATAAAATAATGAAATAAATAAAATCAAGTGATAATGGTAAAATATAGTAAACAAATATAAGATAAAATACCAAGACCAAATGAAAATGACATCACATAAAAGCCAATCTATAAAAATGTGTTTTAAGAAGTGATTTAAAAGAGATTACTGATTCTGCAAGCCTTATCTGTGATGTAATATAGTGTAGTATAATCCATACTAGAATATGTTTTTTATTAACTTCTCTTATGTTAGATAAATAAGTTGTGTTGTGATATTTTGTCACTTTAATTGTAAATTTGCCTCTACAATCTGTAGCCTACAGCATACAACACCATCTGTTGTAAGAACCTCAATTTTAAGGTGTTTATAACAATGTATATTTTCCAATATTCAGATTTGGCTGTTGCATAACTTAACTGCTGAGGTTATAATAAAAGCGTGTCAAGGTAATAGGACGTTTTGACCAGTTATTTTCTGGCACCGGCATTGGTTGCCAGAGCCTCGGCAAATAGCACCTCGGGGTGACTCTTGGCCTTGTGGGCCACAACGGAATCCTTCTTCTGGAACTTTTGTTTCACATATGAACTGGCTTTATGAAATGTGAACACCACATCAGTCCCCAAGAAAACATTATTTGAACTTTACATTAATGTATGTGTGTGTCAACTAATTCTGTGGATTTATTCCCTGCGTTTATTGTAAATTCTCCCGCTGTGTGACTAATAAAGGATTATCTTATCTTATCTTATTTTAATCAGTATTGTCACCTTGTGGAATTATTCATAAATTCTGTAAATCACTTATTGGTTAAGATAAGTTTAATGAAAGTTATTTTTCTGAACAGTTGTCTTGTCAAACACTGGTATTAATAGCCAACATTTACAGCAGCTGAATCCCATTCACGTGTTGCTTGTGGCGAGGCTCTGGCATTGTGCACGTTGGCTTCCTGACATGGCTTCCTGGCAGTCTAAATGGAATAAAACCCATCAGTTATGTCCTTGGCTACACCTGTTGCTTTTCTGCTAAGACAATTAAAAGGTTTTATCCATGAGCGGGTCTCTAATATGCAGATTTATAGGCTACAACATATTAAAATGCAGATGTATAGGTATGTATTCTATATGAAAAGCCATAGCAGGCCTCTTATCTTTGCTGTATTGTCCATTAACCCTGAGATGTAAGACATCAATCAAAGCACCATCATAGTCATTTATTGTCATATACATTTTCTGTTACGACGGTGCGGTACAGTTCTGTTTAATAGCCATACCAAATTCTAAAAAGCTCAATAACAAGTTAAAGTTATGCATTTAAAATGTATCAAATGCAGTCATTTAGACTCCTGTCAATGTTGTAATAGTACTAGTGATGCATATTTGAACATGCAGCCCTAAGCCGTACTTTAGGGTGTTGTTCGAGGTGAAGTTAATCTGATCTAATGACATGACACTAATACACTAATACACTGTGCAATACAATATTCATAATAGTTTCTGTCTGTATATATAATATTACTGTGGATTCTCTACTGTTTTTTATTGCTCATTTGCTTATTTATAATACTTATTTTGATCTTTATTTACTATGTCTCTTGTTTTGCACTATCCTCTTTGCTGCTGTAATCCTGTAAATTTCCCCGCTGCGGGACTAATAAAGGATTATCTTATTTTATCTTATCTACTTTATATACCTTTGGGAAGTTAAATCGACAACAATCATTCTTTACATATATATACTACATACTATATATATATATATATATATATATATATATATATATATATATATATATATATATATATATACTATATAAAGTATGCTAAAGTCCAAAAAGTAGGCCTATATTTCCAATTTCCAATGTTGTTTTGCTGTGATCTTCATATACTTTTTTCTCATCCAGATTTTTTTTTTGGAAAACAGTCCAGGCAGCATCCTTCTTAAATTGAGACCATCTTTGTTTCTGCAACTTCCAGTAAATCCGATTAGATCTTCATGAATGAGTTGATGAGCTCCTCCTCCCTCCCTCCCTCCCTCCCTCCCTCCCTCCTCCCTCCCCCCTCCCCGGCTCTCCGCCCCCGCTCGTCCCGTTTCATTCCTCAGACCTGGCATCAAGTTCCCGCGGGGGTGGGGGTAAGGGCGGAGAGTAACATAAGTACGGCTGAACGCGCTGAAGGCGGACAGGACCTCTGGGGGAACTCGCTTTACCGAAAACCCTAAAGAGAAGAGAAGTCAAAGCGTTAACGGGAACCCGGTGCTGCCGGGATGGGACGTCCGTACACGGGGCGTATAACAGGGGGGCTGCTCGCGTCCCCGCGCTACCAGTGCGGTTCGTAGTGTGTGTGTGTGTCCCCCGGTAGAAACAGCTGGAGGTCCAATAATGGCAGCCAGGCGGACGAGAGGGGGACCGGCTCCAGCACCCTGGCCCGGGCCACCGCCATAGCCGAGCAGCTGCGCTACGAGGGCTCCATCTTACTGGAACTGTATGTGAGTAGAGGAGCTGAATGTTTCCACTTGCTCCAACCTGCCAGCACAACTGAGTGTGTGTGTGAGTGTGTGTGTGTGTGTGTGTGTGTGTGTGTGTGTGTGTGTGTGTGTGTGTGTGTGTGTGTGTGTGTGAGGGAGAGGGACAAGGCCAAGGTCAAATGGAAAATTAATATTTTTCTGTTTATGTTTCATGGGTGTCCTCAGTTCATGCCTGTAGCTTTGCGTGTGCACATGTGTGACTTAGTGTTGGAAGCACAGGCACAAAGAGCATGAAAGGGATGCGTGCTAAAGAAAGATAAGAGTGTGTGTGTGTGTGTGTGTGTGTGTGTTTGTTGTATGGTGTTTGTGTGAAAGAGATAGAAATGGTGTTTGTGTGGGGGGGGAATGAAAGGAGTGGGTGTTGTTTTTCTCTCTGGAACAGAGCACACCATCCTAAAGGTGTGCACTACCGGTTATTAAAACTTTTCTTGGTGTCCCGCCAGTTGGCCGCCTCTTTTCTTCCTTTCATGCGTTTCTCGCTAGGAGTTAAGGAGCGGCCTGTCACTCAACTCCATCCCCTTCCCTCCCTGGGTTTGACCCCTCTGTTCCTTTTATCCTGCACGTCTCCCACGATTGCAAGTGGATGGACGCATTTCAGGCCCGCGTTTTCTGTCCTTTACGGGGAGGAATTGTCTCCGGAGAAGGATTTAGTTCAGTCTTTGGCTCGTGGATCTTGCACAAACGTAATGCAGATTGAATATTTGGTCAGGCAGAGTTATTCTTTTCCCAGGCTGGCTGTCCTAAGAGATAAGATAATCCTTTATTAGTTTACAAATGTCCTTCGCCTATCCATTGGGTGAGAAAATCACTCATTGGCAACATCTGTTTGCTATGTCTTCAATTATTTTCAGCGTCTACTGCATAATTCACGACGATCCATGGGAATATTGTCTCCGGCTTCCGAGGAAACTTCAACGGCCTGAGTCACATTTCCTCTGAAGTCTAATCGGTGCGCATTAACCCCCCTCTTGAACGTAGAGGTCACATTAGGCCACTCTGTCACACTGGTACTAACTTGCGGCAGGGTTCAACATTAACACCTGAGTATAATGTCACAAGGAGGCCTCAAGGATTCACAACTCACTCGAATGCTAAAAGCTGATGCCAGCTACAGACTTGCCTGCAAACTGGCACGTCAGCATCGTCATGCCGATCTCAATGTCGGATCATAATGTAGCTCTTAGAGCACAAAGGTGGTTACTTTGTTAAATGCTGTTTTATCAAAGGTAGATATACATTATGGATTTATATACATTTTAACACAACCAACTCTGCTCCCAGCAGACCACATTACACATGTGCAATAAAATACGCTATGCAGTTTATAGCTATAATAGTTTTTCTGTCTGTACATATAATATTTTCAGTTATTGTGGATTTTTTTTACTGTTTTTTTATTACTTCTTTATAATACTTGTTTTTATTTCATTTTCTTTTATCTTGTTTTTCTTTTACTATGTCTCTTGTTTTGCACTATACTCTATGCTGCTGTAATCCTGTAAATTTCCCTGCTGCGGGACTAATAAAGGATTATCTTATCTTAAAGGAATAATTCTATATTTTTTCAATCACATTTAACCCGCCCTAAAGCTCCACTTTATGGTCTATTTGACTCTAAATGGACCATAATTTACTAAATGAACATCATGCTGTATTGAAGAAGACTTGAAACTAGCGATTGAGACCATAAACTCATGTTTACAATGTTTACTGATAAATCAAGTGAGAAGTAGAGTCATTTTCTCATAGACTTCTATACAATCTAACTTCATTTTGCAACCAGAGTTGTTGCCCACTGATGGCAAGTAGAGAGAATGCAAGTTTTAAGACACTTAGGGTGCAGAATTGCTCAAAAGTGACGTCGGTGTGGTTAGTATTTGATAGAAAGCATTTTTAAATCTTCCACTTCACTTCACCAACTCCTCCTCTTCTTCCTTTTTTGTAAAAAAATCCCTTCCCAACTCTCACATATGTTCTTCATTCCCACCCTGTTTGGTTTTCTTGTGCCCCCCCAAGACAAACAAAGAGAGTTTCGCTGCAGATGTTGTGGACAGTCGTCTGGTGTCCGTACCTCCTCCTTCCTCCCAGCTGGACACCAGGGACAAGCTCTGGCGTCTCCACTCCGCCCTGCTCCAGTGTCAGAGCCTGCTGGACAGGGCCATCGCCAGGGAAGACGATGAGCTGGGCGACGGGAAGATGGGCGACTACGAGACCCAGAGGAATATGGTGAGGGACAGGCTGTCGCATCTCGTATTCAACACTGGCGAGCTCCTCAAAGCCGCCGATGGCACGACGGTTCCGATGCCCAGCGTGGAGGGCTTAGAGGTAGGCGCAGGTTTTGATGATGATGATGATGATGATGATGATGATGATGATGATGATGATGATGGTGGTGGTGGAAGTTCTAGAGAGAAATTAAGGCAGAGCTTGGTGATTTCTCCCCCTTTCTTGTTGGCAGTTAGACGGGTCGACCGGTCTGTTTGAGCTGAAGCTTTGGGTGTACCGGATCTTCAAGGAAGTGGAGTACTGGACCAAGACGGCCATCACCACTTTGCAAGCCCTGCCCTCTGTGATCACCAAAGAACGCGCGAGGACCGCAAGAGTCCGGCGCATGAGAAGCGCCCGGCGATGAGATGGACAAGTGTGTTTGTGTGTTTGTGTGTTTGTGTGTGTGTGTGTGTGTGTGTGTGTGTGTGTGTGTGTGTGTGTGTGTGTGTGTGTGTGTGTGTGTGTGTGTGTGTGTGTGTGTGTGTGTGTGTGTGGAGGACTAATGAGAGAGAGGTTGGGGAGAGAGAAGGTGTTCAGCTGGGGGACAGGCAGGGCAGCAATATGGAAAAACTGACATATGTGGTGTGAAAAAGAGAGACATGAGTGAAAATAGCAAACCATGATAGAGAGACACAGATCTCCAGTGAGACGGGGGGAGATCATTCGGTTGGATCATTTTTAGGGCATGAAGCCCCCTTTTACAGGAACAAGAGAACTAACCATGTTTATCATAGCTAATTACAGCACCTGTTGGAACAAGTTTATTTTACGCGTGGCAGAGTCTAACACAATCTTTATATTTATTGTTTAGCTTTAAGATGAAATCTAAGGATGCATCTAGATTCAAAGATGAGATCCAGAGTTTCTTTCTTTCTTTCTTATTTTGGTATTGAGGAAACATTAAGTTGTTTTCTCACCTTCATCTTGTGGTTTCCCCCACAAGTTGTTATTTAAAATATACTGCAGCCGCAGTTGATGGAGGACGCAGTCAGCAAGGGGCACATTCAGATGAAAATGAGGACATTTGAATTCACGCCGTGTAGCTGTGAAGCGGTAGTTTTGACTGCCTCGGCTATAAATCATTCCACATGGGTTGTTACAAGGGGATGCTCTGTCAATAGGAGGGACAACAAATGTGTGACAGCCCCCTCTAGTGTTTACACTGACGCATTCCTTCTTTCTTTCTTGATTTTCCTCAGTAATGCTTCCGTCATGTTATTCTATGTTCTTATTGTTAAAAAAGTGTTTTTAAAGCACTTTATTAGCAGTGAAATTAATTGAGAGGGTTCAAGGAGCAACAAGTGTGATGCAACATAACGTCAGCAGTGATAAAAGAACATTCTAATGTAAACCTATACTGATTATAAATGTTTAAAATGACAGAACATTTTTTATTTTTACTTTGATTCATGTAGTGAAATGGAAAACTTCCATATTTCACTGTTTATTGGTTCAGTTTTAAATATTTTATTTAAATAAATACGATTTTTTAATTATTATTTCTAATACAAATATATTTATATTTTAAACACACATTTTAAACTATATATCTGTGTGTGTATATATATATATATATAAGTAAGAAAAAGCGAAAGATACTGTAAATGAGATTGAATCATACATGTATAAGTGTTGCCTAGATGACCAATTAGATCCTTCAGGTAGTGGTGCACGAAGAAGAAATGCCATGTTGGGAGAAAAATGTCAAGAGGTTTTTGAGTAAAAAGTGAGGAAATGTTTTAAGTGTGTACATTTTTAAGACGCAGGGACTGTTTGGTCATTTTACTAATGTCACTTTGTTTAATTAACATGCTGCAGATTTTATTTAGTTCACATGCTGTATTAGTATATGTAGGTTTTTAAACTGTTGGTAGGTGCACTGGGAGTATGAACAGTCGTTTGAGAGATTTGAGTGACACAGGGTGATCCAATCTGAAGTATCAGCGTTGTTACCGGATTACGACAGGAACACATTCGCTTGTTTGATCTGAGTCGCAACTATTCATTTCAAGGATGAAATGTAAATACTAAGCAAATAAGTGCTGCTGTTCATCTGTTGTGCATGCACTGAATGAATAATGAAAATACACTATACAGCACAAATCCATCCATTACATATAATGATGCTTTGGAGTGCAGCACTTGTTTACTGTCCTGTGTTTGGTTTGTTTGTCCAATTCGGTTGAATAAAAAAAATGCAAGAGAATAAGAGAAGATAGAATATGAAGCAGGAAATCCAGGCTTATCAGACACCAAAATATAATGTAGTTATAGTATGTGGCGGCATTTTACTGTGGTGGCACTTATTTTATTCTCAGTCTCCCCAATTGGAAGGTAAATAGAAGGATAACGCTGTACTTGTTACAAAGTGTTCCACTAAGACTGGGACTACTGGACCAATGCACTGGTCTCACT
>NC_072457.1:18980834-18985834 GCF_027596085.1 Anoplopoma fimbria | reverse complement strand
CTGCTTTGATAGTCTGCAAGGCCCACCAATAAAATTCAACCCTTCATGTGGGTTTGACCACCAGATCGGTGGTCAAAGTCCTCATAGGGGTCTCGCACTGGCAACACTGTATTTGCGGGTTTTCAACATCTCTGGTGTTTTCTAGTTGAGGATTCAGTGATAGGCCCCAAGATCAACCCGGTTGGACACTAGTCTTGAAAATGACAAGGTGAATTAACAGGTTCAGTTGAATCAATATAAAGCTATTTGATGTATGCAGAACATCTCTTCTATGACTCTGTTGGGGCACCAGGTGAACTGTAATTGGTAGTGATTTAGTATCAAAGTTAGAGGCCACAGAAAGAGTTTAACTTGCCAGACAGGCTTCATTCCAAATACATGTATATGGGATTTTCTATTATATCGTAGGATATCACAGCACAGCTTATTTTCTCTGGCAGTGCCATGGATGAATTAGCTTGACGGATGTCATTTTGGAAAGATTGCTCCATAGATCTTTAATAGTTGTCTCAAATATTTACACATTAACACAATTGTTTCTGCCTGGACAAAGATATTTGTTACTTTACTTCTTATATACCATCTGGACATACATGGCAGCAATTCTACAAATGTCTCTATAGCTGTCCATCATAAATAAACCTCAATTATTTTTTTTAAAGCCCTTTAGCAGTGTCTGTTTGTCCTTCCAATGCTTTGGTCCAAAGCCAACTTGCCAAATTGCCATAAAATTTAAATGGATGTTTACGCCGCCCTGATGATAATTCCTGGTGACCCCTGACCTTTGACAAGTGTATAAAAATACATACTTACAACATCAAGATAAGTGGGATTTTGTGAGAGTATGTAGGGGACTGCAACACAATGCTAGCATCATATTTGCAGCTGTTAGATGGGCCAGTTAAGTATGTTTTTGATGTTGTGATAGATTTATCAAGGACAAGTTATTCAGGAGCAGTACAGTAGGGGTGCATGGCACTACATAATTCAATAAATTTTTCAAAGAGGAGCGCACCATTTTCCAAAGACAGTTACATCCTTGCAAAACCACCCAGCATTAAAAGAGCCAACAAGTCCATCCATGCAAAGAGTGCATATTGATGACAGGGCATGTTTTATTAAGAAAATTAGATAGGATCCATGTAAAAATATGTTTTTTTTTTTGGAGGCATCAGTTATACATTTCCAAATGTGATCCCAGTTAAGTGGCACATTCTCCGTCAGGTGTTTGAGGTCTTTGGTCCAGACCCGGGAGGTTTGTAAAAAGATACAAAAAACTTTGAGAACAGATTTGTGCCTATGTAATGTGGTCAATTTAAACCCGTTTCCTACCCCGTATGAATGGTGGTGGTGGAGGAAAAGAGTAACATAGATGCAAAGAAATTCCCCTGGGTAGAATATCCATCTTTACAACTGAAACCCGAGTATGTAAGGAATTGGGAGGATGAGTCCATCTTTTACAGTCATATTCAATACTTGTAATACATTTCCGTAAAATTCAGCATACAGGGAAATTAAGTGACTGGTTTTATTGAAAGTAATTGTAAAAATAGATGGATGTCTTGGAAAAATTCACTTTTTAAATGAGGCCATCGGTGTGGTGTTAAGAAGTGATGCATTCTTCAAAATATGTCCTTTTACAGTTTTTTGTCTTTATTCAGTTTTATATTGATTGCTTTCATTTGAACACTGTATGTTTCGGGAAAAACAAACGGTGGCAGAAGCAGATATTTGTCTTTTGTCATTTTGTTAAAAAAGATACGCTTCCCTCTTCAGTCTCAGAGGAATCGTAACGAATTATATGATTTACTTCCAGTATTGTGCAAAAAATAAATGTTTTATTTATAACTGGTTATGTGGGAAGTGTATTGTAACACTATCATATTGTGAATAACCTTTTGATTTTAATCCTTACAACTTAGTCCAGAAATCAAGGTCTTACAACATGAAATGTGTGTAAATCAGAGGTGGAGGAAGTAGCTAATCAGTACTGTAGTCTGCTTTTCCCAGTGATTAGCATTTCATTAGCAAACCCTTGGAACACAATGTAATGTGTGCCACATGAGTCCATCCAACACAAGCCTCATCCATTCCCCTTTTTAAAATCAATTTATGTTTTTGACACATACCCTCTTGATTCAATTCAATTCAATTCAGTTTATTTTGTAGAGCCCAGAATCACAAATTACAAATTTGCCTCAGAGGGCTTTACAATCTGTGCACATGCGACATCCTCTGTCCTTCCCTCACATCGGCACACGAAAAACTCCCCTAAAAAACCCCTTTAACAGGGAGAAAAAAGGAAGAAACCTATGGGAGAACGACAGAGGAGGGATCCTTCTCCCAGGATGGACAGAATGCAATAGATGTCATGTGTACAGAATGAACAGCATAACAGAGATACAACACATTCAATGTATATGACATAAATGATTCATATAATAAGACTACTTATAATAACAGCAGCAATTATTACAGTAGAATTATAGTTATGAAAATAGGGATAGTAATGTGATTAATAATAATAATGGAAGTAGCAGTGGGTGTCAGTCAGCTCACAGCAAGAGGCACGACTACGGTCCAGGTACCACAACGATTCATGGAAACCTGCAGAACGAGAAAGCAAAAGGGCTTCAGGGTGGAAGTAAAGCTAAAATGCTTAATGGTACAGGTAATAGTAATAGTAATGTGACTAGTAATAATAATGGTGGTAGCAGTCGGTGTCAGCAGGGCCGTAGCAGGATGCACGACCACGGTCCAGGTACAGCCACGATTTATAGAAGCCTGCGAAGCGAGAAAGCACAAAGACTCCAGGGTAGAAGCAAGTCAATAAGCGTAATAGTACAGGCAATAATAATAGTAATGTGACTAATAATGATAGTGGTAGTAGTAGTGGGTGTCAGCAGGGCCTCAGTAGGTGGCACAATGACAGTCCAAATATAACCCCGATTCCTGGGAACCTGCGAGGCGAGAAAGCACAAGAACTCCGGGGAAGAAGCAAAATCAGTAATGTGCATAAATAGGAGATTAATACATAAAGATGGAGGGAGAGAAGAGGAGAGAGGAGCTCAGCGTATTCTAGGTAGTCCCCGGCTGTCTAGGCATATAGCAGCATATCTAGGGGCTGGACCAAGGCGAACCTGAACCAGCCCTAACTATAGACCTGAACCAGCCCTAACTATAAGCGCTATCAAAAAGGTAGGTCTTAAGCCTGCTCTTGAAAGTGGTGAGTGTGTCTGCCCCCCGGACTGAAACTGGAACCTGGTTCCACAGAAGAGGAGCCTGATAACTGAAGGCTCTGGCTCCCATCCTACTTTTATATACTCTAGGAACCACAAGTAACCCTGCATTGATTGAGCGCAGCTTTCTAGTTGGGTAATATGGAACTATGAGTTCCTTAAGATAAGACGGTGCCTGGCCAGTTAGAGCTTTGTAGGTAAGTAAAAGAATTTTAAATTCTATTCTTGATTTAACAGGGAGCCAGTGCAGAGAAGCTAATACTGGAGTAATATGATCTCTTTTCTTAGTTTTTGTTAGAACACGTGCTGCAGCATTCTGGATCAACTGTAAAGATCTAAGAGACCTATTAGAGCAGCCTGATAATAAGGAGTTACAGTAATCTAGTCTAGAGGTAACAAATGCATGAACTAGTTTTTCTGCATCGCTCTGAGACAGGATTTGTCTGATTTTCGCAATGTTACATAAATGAAAAAAGGCTGTCCTTGAGATCTGTTTTATATAAGAGTTAAAAGACAGATCCTGATCAAAGATAACTCCAAGGTTCTTAACGGTAGTGCTGGATGCTAGAGCAATGCCATCTAGAGAAACTATATCGTTAGATAATTGAATTCGAAGGTGATCTGGGCCTAGTAGGATAACTTCTGTTTTTTCAGAGTTTAACATTAAGAAGTTACAGGTCATCCAGGTTTTTATGTCCGTAAGACATGCTTGAAGTTTAGAGAACTGGTTAGTTTCGTCTGGCTTAATTGATAGATATAACTGGGTATCATCTGCATAACAATGAAAGTTTACTGAGTGTTTTCTGATAATATTCCCCAAGGGAAGCATATATAAGGTAAATAAAATAGGTCCAAGAACAGACCCCTGTGGAACTCCGTGACTAACCCTGGTTTTCATCGAGCTTTCATTGTTTACATATACAAACTGAGATCGGTCTGATAAATACGACTTAAACCAGCTAAGTGCGGTTCCTTTAATGCCTATAAGATGCTCCAATCTCTGTAATAGGATTTGGTGATCAATGGTATCAAATGCAGCACTAAGGTCTAGCAATACAAGTACAGAGACAAGTCCTTTGTCTGAAGCTATTAGAAGGTCATTGGTAATTTTCACCAGTGCCGTCTCTGTGCTATGATTCACTCTAAATCCTGACTGAAAATCCTCAAATAAACTATTGTTATGCATAAAGTCACAGAGCTGATTTGCTACTGCTTTCTCAAGGATCTTAGAGAGGAACGGAAGGTTAGATATAGGTCTATAGTTAGCCAACACCTCTGGATCAAGAGTAGGTTTCTTAAGAAGAGGTTTAATTACAGCTAGTTTGAAGGCCTGTGGTACATGGCCCGTTAGTAAAGACAGATTGATAATTTCTAATAAAGAATTGCTAATTAAAGGTAAAACTTCCTTAAGCAGCCTAGTCGGAATCGGGTCTAAGAGACAGGTGGAAGGTTTAGACAGAGAAATAGTTTAGAGAGAAATAGTTAAAGTCAATTGTTGAAGGTCGATGGGAGAAAAGCCATCTAAATATATTTCAGGTTCTACAGCTATGGATCGATCGGTACTGGTTGAGGGCAGTAGATTATACATTTTTTCTCTAATAGTTAGAATCTTATCATTAAAGAAGTTCATGAAGTCACTACTACTGAGGTTTATTACTGATAAATTCTATTTTATTTTTTAAATCCTTACCAATAATATTTTGAGACCCTGTCTTGCGTGACAAAAAAAGTTTTCTAGTGTTGCCACTAGACTTATAAGAA
>NC_072457.1:18863334-18970834 GCF_027596085.1 Anoplopoma fimbria | reverse complement strand
TCCACAGACAAGGAATTTGGATTTATGGCAAAAATATGCGACAAAATATGCAAATCAGCAAAAAAAACAAATTTAGAGTATGTTTAAAATAAATCTGTTATTAAAGTGTCAAGTGTATATTTAAATGAAGAGTTAAGCAGGAATCGGGTCTGAGTCTCAGTTAGTGGCTGACCACCTTTGTCACATTTATTCCCTCATTAGTTAAAATAGTTATTAACCAAAACCCCATTTTAGAAATTCCTAACCAAAAACCAGCAGAAAACATTCTCACTCGTCACTTTTCTTCCCCTGCCTGTCTCTGATGACTTCAGATAGGCAACCATATGTAAATTTACACACTGTTGATCAGTTTCACCCAAGCACTCTCTGTCAAGCACACACACACACACACACACACACACACACACACACACACACACACACACACACACACACACACTACCCGCTGCACGATCATTCATGCTACACACACAAAAGCTAAGCAAGGCATGGGGTTACCATGGTGATGGTTGAGCTCCAGTTCCTTCTCTACCTATAGTGCTTTAGCAACAGTAACCATGGTTATAGCATGACATCTGTTCCTTTAATGGATCTCATTAGCTCGGATCAATTATACTCAACAGAATGATGATACCAGAATCCGTTTAAGGAATCGAAATTGACAAAATTGGGGGACAAGTGGCACCAAAGTTGCTCACAGTTCCTAAAAGGCCATATTTTTAGATCTAAAATTTGGCTGCGATAAGGTTAAAACAGTTTTGTTTTTAGGTTTACATTGTTGGCTGACTGATTTGTTCTGTACTTAGTGTTCCAGCCTGATCGATATGTCTTACCTATGAGTAGTTGACTGTGTTTTTCAGAGAATATCTCTATTAATTTTATTTTGTTTGGCTCGTTAGTGGAAGATTTGTGTCCTAATCAGCCTCCGTACTCACAGGCCAACTGTGGAGCGATGTCCTCCCGGCTCTCTTGAGTGGCAGCTGAGGCTGATTGTGATGGCAAACATTAAATGAGCAGCGTGCCTTTTTAACGACTGCTTTGTGCTGCCGCAGGGTTTCCGTGGTACTGTGTCTCCAGCACAACACGAGTGTATCTCCGACACAGAGAATAACAACAGTGTCAAAAAGGTAAGAGAAAGGACACCACCTTTTCCCTAAAGCTGCCTTCAGATGACAATACATTTTTCTCACCTCATCATCTAGATGTGGTTGCGTCACATACAGCTGTTATCTCCTTGGTTGCACATGGAAAAGTCAGCTGCAAACAAGGTCAAATTTGAAAGAATTTGAACTGTCTTGCAAGGCAAGTTTGAGCGCTGCGCCACGCCAAGGGTAGCGCTCTTCCTATAGAAAAAAAAGGCTTTAAAATACACAGACTGAAAAAACTCAAGCTTTATTATTTTTAGAAGTGATGACTAGGTAATTACCTGCTCTCTAAATGGCAGACATACACAGTTAGCGACTAGCTTGTGAACATAGCGGAGCATTTAGCAGCTGAAGAGCCAGATAATTCCCTCAGGAGTCAGTAGAAACCAAAAAACTGAGCTGAATATTTGACATACAGAAACGAAACTCTAAGTGAATGATATTGTTACTAGCTGCTAAATATAAAAAAACAGGCAACTGTTTGCTTACTAGTTCACCTTATCACATTAAATAGGTGGGATTCCTGTGGTGACACTGATGTTGTTTATGCTGCCCCCAAGTGGCCAAAATAGAAATTGAAATCTTTGATTTCTTCGGAAACATTTTGATCTTTACTAGATTCTAAAATATTTGATTCTTCCACTGCCAAAACAGTGGTATTAAAGTGATTAAGTAGAAAAACCCACTGACTCAGCATTATACAAACAGAATTAGTGAGCAAACATAGATGAGGTTGTGATGCACAGCTGTTCCTGCAGAAAGCCACCTGTCTGGATGTGGGTGGACAACGCCGATGTTGGAATACAATTGATATCAAGTCCTCATTCATCTACTCTGGATAATTGTTTTATTATGTGTATTAATTAACAGCCCAATGATACCATATAAGGCTCAGCTTCCTGACCCATATTTCCTATATTATGTCTATAATTCTAACAACATCAGCAGCAGAGTTAAGGGATCTGCTAAAGCCCAGGAATGTGGGAAAATAACAATTGCTTTTAATGTCGTGTCACCAGACGGTCGGAATGTCTTTGATAAAATGAAGTAACGGTTGCATATGAAAAAAAAAAAGGTGCTGCCTGTACGCCTTCTGTCCCACACTTAATGGTCTGGTCCACTTGTGTGCAGACAATTCACTGTTGATTCTCTCGCTGGCGATGCTCATCTTTTGCTCGTTGTCGTAAAGCGTAACGACTCTCCTGGCTGTGTGTCTCGTTAGACTAGTGAAAGTTTAACACGTCCGTGCAGACATGTAACAACATTTTAAAATCCACTAAGATGAGCCAGTCTATGTCATGGCGGAAGGTAAGTTTAGGATCCCAGTGGCTTAAGAAGAGTCAGTGACCACTGTGATTTAGGAGAAACACCATTGGGCTGTTTTTCTCCCCAGATATTGATCCAGAAATAATACATATTTATGTCCTTGTTGTAAATGTTTTGCTAAAGTATGCATAGAATGCAGGAAAACAAAAGATGGAAACGCAAGACTGAAAAAAAAGCTAATATTTATATTGAAAAAGTGATTTATGAGGTTGATGCAACAAAAAAATCCCTTGATTTGAAAGTCCTGCAAAAAAACATTTCTCCAGACAGCAGATGACATTTCCTGTTTTTTCTCCCAACCTGTCATTGTCTCTCATTCCAGGAGGATGAGCCTCTCTCTCTGACAGCCCAACAGCAACAGCGGCAACAGCAGCAGCAGCAGGAGTACGTCACCCCCTCTTGGTCCCTCTCCCCCTCCTCCTCCCCCATCTCCCACTCTGACGGCAGTGACTCAGACGCTGGAGACGAAGACAACGCCAGCCCCCGCGGGAGGGCCCTACGCAGGCGCAAGAAACGGCGTGGCGCTCATTCAAAAAAAAAGACTCCTCACCGGACCCCGCCTGGGCGGCTGCCTGCATTCTCTCCCGCCAGCATTCCTCATCACAACCGTCCGCTCCCTTCATCCCACCCTTCAGCGCAGTCCTCCCCTCCCTGCTCCTCCTCTTCTTCCTCTTCAACTAAGCCCGTGTTCAAAGCTCCAGCTCCACTGGGCTCCAACACCAAAGGCATCGTCAGCTTAAATGTCCCCAGGGGAACAGTGTCCATAGACTCCATGCGCCAAACCTGTGAGCACTGCGGACGCCACTTCCGCTCCCTGGGTCGCCACTTGGATAAGCACCACGCCCACCAGCCAGAAGTTTGTTCGGCCCTGGTGGAGCGCTACACACAGATGCCCCGTCTGCACGCGCAGAACACAAACCCCACCACAGCTCACGCACACACGCTGCAGCACTCCAAGTCATCGCAAGCCACGGGACAGAGCCACGACTCAGATCTCCCACAGCTCGGCGTCCAGGACCTCTCCATGCCCCCGCCCACTCTCACGGCAGCTAACCAATCCCCTGCATCCTCTGGAAGAAACTCCACCCCGCCGGTGCTGACGCCTCCGCGAGGACAGAATGCTGTGCCAGTGTCTGTCCTAAAGCGAAGCCCGCCCCCAGTGGCCATGACCCAGTCCAGCAAGGGAGCGATGAGGAGGCTTCAGACGGAGAGACAGGAGGAGGATGTGGAAGACCTGGAGAATGAAGACGACGTGGAGGTCGTGGAGGTAAAGAGGCCCAAAGAGGAGGAGGATGTCGAGGTGGTGTGCCCTCAACCCTTCAGCACCAAGTTGGCGAAAGAGATGGAGCCACCTAAGGAGGAGGACGAGGAGGAGGAGGATGAGGAAGACGAAGAGAATGGAGTGATGGAGGTGGAAGATGAAAGTGGGACAGAGGATAAAGAAAAGGACTTGCTTAGGTAACTTTGCTTTGTGAGCATATTTGAGAGCAGGGCTGCAACTAATGACTATTTTTTTATTGGTGGTTAATCATCTTGTCCATAGAAGGTTTTGTTGTAATACAGAATTGTGTGATCCAAACATTTCAAAATAACTCCAGAGAGTTGTAAAGTCCAAAAAGTTGAAATTTCTTAAAGAAAAAAATTGATTTGATCACCTCCAAAATTCACAGCATGATTTTATCTAACTAAATATTCGGCTTCAATCCATATTTGTTGGCTTTAGACCTTTCAAAAACAACATTTTCACCGCGGTCAAAAAAAGGGGACAAACAAAAAGGGAGGCTCGCACTTTAGAGCTACAGTTATAGAAGGATATGTAGGAATTGGATTTGTCTCTCTCCTTCTCAGCGCAGAAAAATCAAAACAGTTGGCATCATTTATCAGATTAAGATCATTTGTATCATGTAATGTATCCTTTGGGCTTATATCTTTTTTGATAGATCATCAGTGTGTTTTCTTGCCAGATTCAGTCAAGGTAAAAAAAAATATATCAGACAGACGACGAAAATGTCACTGCACATGGCGAGCCAGCCGCGGAGCTATGTGTGCAGTTAAAGAGCAGGCTATGAGAATCGTTGAGTCGCCAGATCGTCCCTTCTGCTCTGCCTTTTGGAGAACACAAATGAAACTAAATATCTACCAATAACGACCCTTAATTTACTATCGTGTATGACAAAGAAAAGCATTCAATTCTCACATTTGCGATGCTGAAACCAGTTACTGTTTGCTATTTTTGCTTAAAAAAGATAGTTTCTCATTATTCCAGAAAAGAATCAGCAGACTAATTAATTTTGTTAAATTAAATGAATGAATTAAAACAATCATTAGTTGCAGCCCCAAAACAAACAAACAAATGTAGCTACTATAAACAAGTTTTTATCTCAATGTTTACCCCGAATACCTGCCAGGCTCTGTTGTGACATGATAGCTGGTACAGTTCGATTGCAGGAAACTACCTTTAAGTTTTTGTAAGTTAGCTTGAACTAATATTATTGGAACTAATAAATTAACCAATTGCTCTCCATCTCTTCTCTCAGCGGTTCGGGGCGTCACCACATGCTGCCCCTCCTCTCGTCCTTGTCCTCCCTGGTGCTGTACCTTCGTCGGCTGCAGCACTCGGCCTTCTTGTCCCTGTCCCGGCAGCTCCAATCAGCCGAGGCCTGGCGCCTCCTCTGTCACTCCAGCCTGGCTCTCCTCATCCTGTACAACCGGCGACGTGAGTGCGAGGTCTCCAAGCTGTCCATCGCCGAGTACCGGGCTCGCATCACCCCCCAGTGCCCCGTCCCTGTCCCGCTGGGTGCCCCACCAGCTCTCACTCCGTTAGAGGCCTCCCTGTCCCCCTTCGAGCGCCTGGTGCTCCCCCACCTCCCAAGAGTCGGGGTCCAGGGCAAACGTGGACGAGTGCAGCCCCTCATCCTGCCCCCTCACTGCGAGCCCTGCCTGGAGCTCCTCCTGCAGACGCGGCAGGACGTTGGAGTGGACCCGGCAAACCCGTACGTCTTCGCCAGGCCCTACCACTCCCCTGCCACGCCACTGCGAGGCACTGACCTCCTCCGCAGCCTGGCCCGCTCAAGCGGCACCCGCAATCCCCGCGCCCTGACCCAGACAAGGGTTCGCCGGCAGGTTGCCATACTGACCCAGCTGCTGCTGCTGGGAGAAGGGGAGGAGCCCGGGCAGCCCGGAGGCAGCGCGGTGGAGAGGCTGGAGCACTTCCTGGAGAGGGAATACCATGTGACACAGAACTGTGCCGGTATTGGCCAAGACCCAGGCCTGATGGGCAGAGTGGGCCGAGTGGTGCTCTGCGGGGAGAGAGATGGAGTGCTGTTCAGAGGAATGAGCCTGAACCACATCTGCCTGGAGCTGGATGGTGAGAATGAATGTGTGTCTGGTGTCTCTCTGTTGTCCAGGACGAGCTGTGACGTCGCTCCCTTTGTGGTGTCAGACATCCCATGGCTGGAAAAGTTGTGTTTGATTGTAGAGCATGGTTAGTAGTGACGGATGAGACTGATTAAGCCTTCCTCTCTCTGTCTCTCCACTTTCTCGCCTCCTCTTTCCAGTTATGTCGGGTAACTCTGCCGACTCCTACTCAGAGGGAGAGTCCGACGGGGAGCAGATGAAGGAGAAGCCTGAGACGCCCGTCCCTGCTGCTGCCCCAGCTCCCGCTCCCAGTCCCACACCCACCCTGCTGTATGTCAGAAAGGGCAAGAACAACGGGCGGGTGGGGCGACCCAAGAAGCTCAAGAGCGCGCAGCCACCCCCTCAGCCTCCTCCACCTCCATCTGCAAACCGCAGGAGAGGCTCAGGTCAGCCCAAATCAGGTTTGTTATGAGTAGAAGTGTGATGGCACAATTTAACAAAACAGAGGAAGATGAATAAATACGATTGTGCAGGTGAGATTTAAAAAACAAAAAAACACTGCACTTGCACCCAGTGCTTGAAGTGAGCCGCTTCTCGCACTCGCGTACTCTTTTTGGCCCTCTCCACATCAGAATCTCTTGGAGAGGAGGCTGCTGTAACTTATTGATACGATGTCCATGCCTTTTTTGTATAATAATCGGTTAACTGTTGGTCATAACTTTCTGTTTAAATTTGTCCAAATCGAAACATTCCTTTAAAGTTATCTGATTCTCTTTGGTTTACAGAATATGATTTTACAGGGCAAACATTTCCAGAATAATGAAATGAGACAACGGCTGTGATGTGTGTAAAACATAAGTTTTATTTATTTATTAGTGAGAAAAATGATTCAGTTTATTTGATTGCATAGTTTTAAGTAAAACATTATAGGTATTATAGGTATACTATTATAGATGCATAGCCCAAGAATAATAATTTAACAATTAAAACACAACTGACAAACAAAAAACAAAACAGTGGGATAAAGTTATCTAAATCTTTAATGCAAATTACTGAGTGTTTATCGTCATTATAAATTAATCTGCCAATTAATTGATCAGTTGTTTAGTTTACAAATTGTCGAAGCTGGAACCAGTTCATTTTCTGTAGATTAACTAGTCAATGAGTTCACAGGATAAGGATAAAGGATATATACACACACACACACATAAAGGATATATACACACACACACACACACATAAAGGATAAAGGATACACACACACATAAAGGATAAAGGATATACACACACACACACACACAAACATAAAGGATATATACACACACACACATAAAGGATAAAGGATATATACACACACACATAAAGGATAAAGGATATATACACACACACATAAAGGATAAAGGATATATACACACACAAACATAAAGGATAAAGGATATATACACACACAACATAAAGGATAAAGGATATATACACACACACATAAAGGAAAAAGGATATATACACACACACACATAAAGGATAAAGGATATATACACACACACACACACACACACACACACATAAAGGATAAAGGATATATACACACACACACATAAAGGATATAGGATATATACACACACACATAAAGGATATAGGATATATACACACACATACAAATGAAGTGAGGAATGCTAGGGACTTGTGTTTGATTGAAAATGACCTAGATCTAATTGGAAGTGGCCTAGATCTTCATCAATCTATGAAGTGTTGGAACTGTGTCATTTAAATGTCAACAGTAGAAGAAACTGCCATCCCTTGTTCTAGTATTGATGTCATAGACAGTCAGCACTCGCTCGCTTTCTGACTGCTGATGCCAAACTAACCTGAACTTCAGGCGACAAAGACATGGAGCCTGTGTGGAACATTTTCTACCTTTAAATGTAACTTAATCAAAAAAGTTTAAACTCATGACAACACTGTTGTTAGGCAACCCGCAAGAAAAATGAGGGTAGTAAGATTCCTCTTTGACCCTTTTTTCTGGTACTGTAACATGCATCAAGGAACAAGAAGGCTGCAACCAGAACCACTGAATTTGGAGTTAATAGCCAAAATTGAAGCTTTGTTTATTTTATATAGCTTTAGCCGACGCAAGCTCCGAGCATGAACGGAGGCCTTTAAACTTTATGCCCTGTGCGCTGCATTATACTCCGAAGCAACAGAGGGCATACAAACAAAATGAACTCTGAGGAATCAAAAAGACAAGTAGAGTAGGAGGAGATCATCAGGACACCCTCACGTCGAATGAGAGGAGCTGTTAAAACACATGTAATCCTCACCTATCTCTCCTTTTCCTTTTTTGTAGGAAAGCGTGGCGTCCTGAAGCGGCCCTGGTCAGAGGCGGAGCGCGCGGCTGTTGAGGAGCACCTTACCCAAAACATCACAGAGCTCCGCGTCCCCGCAAAGGCCGACTGCGAGCGCTGCCTGCAGCAGTGCCCCCTTCTGGTCAGCAACCACCGCGACTGGAGAGCCATCAAGTTCTACTGCCACAATCGCATTCAGCTGTTGAAGAAAAACCAGCGGCGGGAATGTGAGCCCCTGTCGCTCACTGTCTGCTGAAGAGAGGAGGGGGAGGTCCCCCCCCCATCCAGTGAGGGATGGAGGGAGGTGCTGGAGGGGGAGGTCTGGTGTGGTGCAGTAGATCAGGGCAGATTCTCAAATGGTACCCAGGGGCCCAGGAAATGCACTAGTTTTCGTCTAAAAAACGGTCCTAAATTTCACTGGTCTGGTAGTACATTTTTAACATGGCTTCTAATTTTGACACCTGATGGCAGTTTCATTTTGAGCCGTACGACAAAAGAAATCTGAATGAACTTTTTGCTGCTCTACTTTAAAGGTCTTAAAAAATTACACTATAGAGTCTTGATGGTGCTCCTGGTTCAAGGGTCACAGTGCAATTCTTGTCAAAAGTAGGTCACTTAGACGGGTGCTGTTTGAGACATGCCTAGTGGGGGGTCAGGGACCATGGCACTGGGACTTTTTTTAAATTCTCTCTCCTTCCAAAACGGATACACTAAACTGAAATGTAAACAAGGGAGGCGTTGGAGCCCTACAGTGTTGTTGAACGTCGTGAAGTAGCATTAGTGTTTTATGCACTTGGAGACTTAAATAGGACAAATGGCCCGTGCTCGGGCCATACTTTTCTTATTAGTGGCTTTATAATTAGAGTAGGCCTAACTACTTCGAACCTAGAAGAATAACCCGATCTTTCAAGCAAGCTAGTTCTTCGTTTTCATACTGCTGACTGTGCAACTCTGACAATGGTTTTGCTATATTTGGACCATCATATTAACATGTAAGGTACTAAGTGAGGACTTTAATTTAAAGATTACGATGGAATTTTTTTTTCTTTTTTCGCCAAACTCCAGAGTGTGGGTTTCATGAGACAATTAAACGGTCGCAGAATGTAGTCAAGTTCCTTTTGGACACCTAAGATGTTTGGTTAAACACTGAAACATGAGAACTGTTCCGGATACGTAGTGCATTGGACCCAAGATGTCAACAACTACCAGAACAGCATGTTGCACATTTGTTATTCAAAGCATTTAAATAAATAAAAATGCTATAGGCCAACAAGCAGGATATCACTTTATATGTGGAGAGGAGATTTCCCTCGGTTGTGTTTAAAAGTTGAATTAAAAGTAGGCATTTATCAGAGAAGTGATTGTTCCGTTGACACATTTGTTGCATAGTCTGTCTTGTCCTTTCAACGGCTAGAGCTCCTCCAGTCCTGTCCCGGCCACACTACATGCAGCTCTACCACATTTTCGGTTCCTCTTCGGTGACGCCGACAAATCTGCGTCCATCGGACTAAAATCCTCCATGAAACCTCAAGACAGATACTTGAAGTTATTTAAACCTTTTTGCAGATCTTTATGTTCTTTCTTGCCAGTTACATTGTACATAACAAATATATTATCATTATGGCTAACTGGTTGTTTGTGCTAGACTATATGTAGCCTTTATTGTTTCATTTCTGAGCTATTGCTATCTGTAAATAAGCCTGTTTGTAAATACTCATCAGAGAAACAAAGAAAAAACACAATGTATGACATGCCTTGGTTATTGTGTTATGTTTTTTCTTTTTTTATAAGTCTTATAAAAATGTAAAGCTCCATGATTGTGTTGTGTGGTTTTTCATTCAACAACTTATTACGCCATAAGTGAAACTATTTTCTCCGTTGAAAACGTTTTTGTAATGTATAACTTAAATGTTTAGGATTTATGTTGGAATATTAGCAGCAATAATGGCCAGAAACCCCAGTATGTATTTTTACTCCCACATTCAGTTCACTGTCAAAGACTCAAGATAGAGGTGTTGGTTCATAAACCAAGAATAAAGGAAAGACAGGTTCTGAGAGTACACATCTCTCCAACTGTGATCAGCTAACCCTCTGAGGTCTAAGGCCATTTTCTCAATTTTTGCACATTTTCTTAAATTCACCTTTTAATGTTCTTAATTATAACCTGACACCCAAGTGTTCCATATCAAAATGTGCAGACAAGTCTTAGCTTTATGTGAAGAGAGGGTCGATAATGTCCTAGTGATTGTAAGGATATAAGCTCAAAAGTTTAAGTATGATTTTTTTGTAATTCTTCTAGAATTTGTGTAGTAACACATTTCATCCAGCAGATGGAGACATACCCCTTGTTTTCACATGCTGGGCTGAGGAAAGGCTTCCTCTGAATAGAGACGTGCAGAATTGATGATTCAGAGATACTGTAACAAATTGCTGTAAAAAATACAGTAAATTCTGTACAGAATTGCACTGTTCTTCATTAATACAATTGAATATACAAAAAAAGTATTAACAGCACGCAACTGTCCTATCTTGCAGTATACTACATTGTTTCGCACATTACTCTTGTGAGACTTGATGCAAATCACATTGCTTCAAGTCTTTACTCCTTATTTGGCACACAGTCAACATAAAGAAAGTAAAAAGTAAACGTTGGCTATCTTGGATCTGTGTTTTTATTCAAGATAGAAGCAAAAATAATAAGTAGAGGATATTTGGGAAGACAATGTTCAACAGATTCTGACCCTGAGCGCACAGAAGTTGACAGAGAGCCCCAACTGCTGCTTTCCACACCGTAGCCCATCCTGCCCCTGTGGATAACTTAATAAGGTTATTTGAATGTTAACAAAGTCAGCATTACCGTGTTTAGTCATTTTGTGTTGAATTTACATTGAATTGTATTGATTTTTGCCCGATAACGTGCCTGACATGTGCGTGCAAATGTACTATTTGCACATATCAGGCACATGCAAACTCATAGTTGTATGCCTAATGCATCTTTTAAGTGTGGATTACCTCAATATACGATAGCTTTTTATAAGTTTTTTCTGCCTTATTGGGATATATATGGATCAGACACATGCTGAGGCTCAGAGTCATAATGTCTGTTGTGGCTTTAAATTTGACTCTTTAATGAGCTCACTAGTTGTAATGTACGTCAGCCAGGATTACAGCCTTGTATTGGTCATGACCTTTTGATGGCATTGTCTCAACTGATTTGGCAATATACCTCAACCATCTTGTTTCAAAGGAAAAAGAGTTCACTAATGTTGAAATGAACTGTCGCATAAACCAGTTTAAATATCTGGGTAATGGTGCCAACTACAAACCTTGTAAGGTAAACCCAGGGGCTGGAAAACTATCTGCACATGCAGTTCAGAATTGGTGTTTCCTGAGAATGTTGCCAGTATTGATTGGTGATCAAATAAAAAGCCCCGGAGACAGAAAGGTGTGGCAGCTTATCTTATCAAGATTGTCAAGCTTGTTAATGCTCCAACCATTTCCACAGGCCAGGTAGCATTTTTAAGGGTTCTGCTAGATGAGTATCTAAATACCAGAAAGCAGACTTTTGGGGTCATCCACTTAAGCCTAAGCATCACTACCTAAATCATTATGCAGAACTCATGTTCACTTTGGGCCACTCATCTGTGGACAATACGATTTGAAAGTAAATATCAAAAAGGCTGTCATTCATAACAATTCAGCAGTGTACTTTATCACTGAGGTATATCAGTTACATTAAGCCTTCTATTGTGCCAATATTAAGCCAGACGAAACCAACCAGTTCTCTAAACTTCAAGCATCTCTTAAGGACATAAAAACCTGGATGACCCGTAACTTCTTGATGTTAAACTTATCTAACGCTATAGTTTCTCTAGATGGCATTGCTCTAGCATCCAGCACTACCGTTAAGAACCTTGGAGTTATCTTTGACCAGGATCTGTCTTTTAACTCTTATATAAAACAGATCTCAAGGACAGCCTTTTTTCATTTACGTAACATTGCGAACAAATCCTGTCTCAGAGCGATGCAGAAAAACTAGTTCATGCATTTGTTACCTCTAGACTAGATTACTGTAACTCCTTATTATCAGGCTGCTCTAATAGGTCTCTTAGATCTTTACAGTTGATCCAGAATGCTGCAGCACGTGTTCTAACAAAAACTAAGAAAAGAGATCATATTACTCCAGTATTAGCTTCTCTGCACTGGCTCCCTGTTAAATCAAGAATAGAATTTAAAATTCTTTTACTTACCTACGAAGCTCTAACTGGTCAGGCACCGTCTTATCTTAAGGAACTTATAGTTCCATATTACCCAACTAGAAAGCTGCGCTCAATCAATGCAGGGTTACTTGTGGTTCCTAGAGTATATAAAAGTAGGATGGGAGCCAGAGCCTTCAGTTATCAGGCTCCTCTTCTGTGGAACCAGGTTCCAGTTTCAGTCCGGTTCAATCTGTTCCTGGTTTCCTGATGGGTACTATAACTGCTTGTTTCCAACTTTCTGGTAATTTTCCTTCCTGCCAAACTTTGTTATATAAATGCAAAATTACCTCCAATGCTACATCAGTCAGATGGTTCAACATTGTGTAGCAAATCTGATCTTAACCTGGAGCAGTTAGACCTGATTTAAATATTGTTCGCTTTATTTCCAAAGTGAATGGAGCATTAATTGCATCTTCCCTTTCTTCATCTGTTTCCAACAATTCTCTATTTGCTTCACTTGTTCTATGTCTCCCACTTAAAGCCTCTTCTGACATATTCCGAGAGCTATGGACCTCAAACAATGCTTTAGCAAATATTTCTGCCTTTATTCCAAGTTTGTTTTGAAGAGCAGTATGAGTGTGTTTCGAGTTAAAGAACGGCGACTTGCCTATCAAAAGGTTAGAAATTCATGTTGTTGTGTGCAGAGTGTTTCATCATCATTAGCCAATACCCCGCCAAATAACAATATTGGGTACCCCCACTCCCGCTTTACCCCACTCATTTTCTTTATTATTCCCCAAACTTGGTTAATTGAAGTGCTTCTCCCTATAGTATTACAAAATGAACTCCAATACTTCCTTTTAGCTTCTTTGATAGTTTTTCGAACTACTGCTTGCATTCTTTTGTACTGTATGACATTTTGGAAATTGTGGGTGTTTTTTAATACCTTAAAAGGCTTATTCCGTTTCTTTATTACCTCACTGCACTCATCATTCCACCATGGAACTAACTTCTGCCTCTTTGTTCCAGTTTTCCTTATAATTGTCTGATTGGCAGCCCCAATTATAGCATCTCTCACATTTTCATTAAATATTTCTACATCTTTTTCTCTGTCTATATTTTTAAAACTCACTAATTTCTCTGAATTTATCCCACTGATCCTTTCCAAATACCCACTTTTCCGCTGTATCTTCTGAACCCGCCCTGCTTCCACTTCCTACTCTACAAAAATGGGGTAATGATCACTTCCAACAGTAGAATGCTTCCATACCTCCCACATAACCTCCCCAAGAACCGTGATGATAATGTCAAGTCTAAACTAGACTCATTGCCTGAATTGCAATTAATTCTTGTGAAACTCCCACCATTTAAAAATACAAGTCCCAAGGAGTCCATCACAT
The DNA here is from genome assembly GCF_027596085.1 of Anoplopoma fimbria. NCBI lineage: Eukaryota > Metazoa > Chordata > Actinopteri > Perciformes > Anoplopomatidae > Anoplopoma > Anoplopoma fimbria. The sequence continues at coordinate 18,957,065 of NC_072457.1, read as the reverse complement.
TCGTTTCAATCAGTCCTTTCCCCTCCCAAGAGAGTACTATGAGCATTAAAATCACCACACCAATTACCCTTTTCCTGTTAGTCCCTTTATGGCCTCCAATGCTTCTGATTCCAGTCTTTGGTGTGGATTGTGGAAAGTCACCATAACCAAACTTTCATCCCCTAACCACACTTGAACTACATACTCTAGGTCTTTTCCTTTTTCTATTTCTCTATAAGAAATTTCTTGCCTAACAAAGGTAGCACATCCTCACCAATTACCCCCTTCTCTATCCCTTCTTAAGGACACATATCCCTGGATCACAAAATCTAAATTTGGTTAAAGGCATGTTTCTTCAACACATACTACATCTGGTTTATCTTCTAAACTATTAAGAAAACCTTTAAATTCTTGGCCATTTGCCAATAACTCCTTGCATTCCACTGCAGAATAACATGATAATTAATCCTGTGAACATGATTCTTTGCTTAACTGTTTTTTAAGCTCTTCCTGAACAGACATCCCAGTCATGTCATGAATATTTAAATATGTTGCTGCACTCTTTACTATTATTTCAATCTTCTCAGATTCCCCCTTTGCTTGGAATGTGCAGTTAACAACTTCAGCTATGAAATACACAAAACTCTCCTTATTTACTAGAAATACATTTCTATCTCCCATCTGACGCTTTGTCACAAGTTGTTCAGTTGACTGTTGAGACTGTTCCTTCATTGGCACACTTTTTTCAGCTTCATTGCTTTCTCTCTCTGCTCCTCGTCTTTACACTTGATTAACAAGCCGTCATCACCCAACACCTTCGCCATCAAAATTTTGCCAACTTTCTCCTTCAACCCACAAGTCAGTGCCACCGGACTAACTTTCCTTATATCATTTCCTTCCTTGAATCTCAAATCAATTTGAGCCCCTCGTTTTCGACAATCCTCCTCCTCATCACCCTACCTTCCTCTCTCCCCTCCAAACTACTATCAGAGATACTACTGCGATTCCTGACTTGTTTCGTTTTCCGTACCTCAGTCCAGTTATTGAAATCCATATCCACACTCCCTCCCTCTCCATCACTATTCCCCGCCATTCTTAGTCCAGTCACAGATCAGTTTATGCACAATCCGCCGATATGACTTCTCCAAACAAAATCTCTGTCTCGTGTTTGTTCAGCTCCTCGTAAGCTTAATACTCTGTTCAAGTCCTTCATAATCGGAAATAAAGCTCATCATCCTCAGGGTTTATGCAGCCACCTGGGACTCGTGAGTAGGGCAGGTGTAGCCAATTATTGATGCAAGTCTCCACCCACATAACAGGACATATAAACACAGGCCTAGTCATGGCCAGCTCTTGTTGTCTGGGGTCCTACCATTTCCTGTTTGCAGTATGTTCGCAAAAAAAAAAAAAAAGACGTGGCAGGTATGTACTGTTGGGCTTTAACTTAACAACTAAAACTGGTAGCTTTAAACAGGTTTCATATGTTTAGATTGTATTCACAGCTTTTACATGTTATCATTTAATCAATTTAGCATTTTGTTCAGCCTGCAGCCTTTTGGTTCAGACTGTGGGAGACTGCAACATAGGTGAGACAAAGGGCCCACCGGCCAACTAATTGGGAGCCTTTTATCACATAGCCATCGGCATTTTCCACATTTCCCTTTTGTAAACTGGAGCCAAAGCACAAAGTTTTTTTTATAATTTTCAAGCCAGGCCCCAATGATCTGGATGTCATTATTTATTATTTATTCAATTGCATGTTATTTACCTCCACGGAGATTTTTTTAGTTACCTATTTTATAAAAGTTTCTTGTTAGGTATTTTAAGTTGTATATCAATGGTCCCTAGTTCAATAAGTCCTGCTTGAAAACAGAACAGCCTATTGTTGCAGAATGTTTGTACAATAAAAGACGATTTACTGCTCTCCAACCTAGTGTCCTTATTTAATTATTTTATTCCTTATTCCTGCGTTGTAGTATAGTAGCTTTGGAGCTTTGCTACATTTAGAAGATACTCAACAACAGGTTATCGCTGCACTTGTAAGCCCTAGTGTGGAATCAATATTAGACCTCAAATAGACCTTTTGCCTGATATACAGCAAAGAAAACTTCCTGAACCATCGAAATGGACAATTATTATCAACCAAGTTAGTAAGCAAGTTAGTTAGTAGTTTTCCTGTCCAGTTAAAGCTACAGCAATTAGTCAAAAACACGACTGTTTACACTGCGCTGACATAGGCAGTGAGCACAGAATTAAGTCAAAACAATAAATCGAATTGCCATACAAATGCACAATGACTAGTGTTCATGATATCCATCTATATGGGACACTGCGCTGACATAGGCAGTGAGCACAGAATTAAGTCAAAACAATAAATCGAATTGCCATACAAATGCACAATGACTAGTGTTCATGATATCCATCTATATGGGACAAAGATTGTTAGAAAAAGTATGTCATATACTTTATTTTTGTATGCGTTTCAGAAACTACTGCAGTCACCGTTGATGTCCAAATCTTGCCAGTTGACTCAACACATACTGTCTGTCTGTCTTCGCTCTCCAGTCCATTTCCTTGTTCCACGTCATCTTCACTGTCCAATTTTTCACCCCTGTCAAGCTCTTCACAAGCATCATCACCTTGTACTTTGAGCAGGGTAAGCCAATAAGCCAGTTTATCCAGTAAATGGAACAAAACCTTTTGAAGTTCCATTGGTTCAAATGCTAGAGGAAGTGCAGGCAGCCATTGCCAACAGCCAGAGACCTGCTCCTGACAAGCGATGCCAGATGATCATGATCACTGTGGATTAATTTAGAAAGTACGAGGCTAATCTGCCAAAACATTGTTAAGCAGTACCCAGATAGTTTTGCCGATATGACACATGGGGGTGTCATCATTGGTGTTGGTTTTACTTGACCCCTTTCTTAAGTAAAAACACAAATTGGGAACATGAACCATTCAGGGACATTGAAACGACTCAGATCATCAAGACTGAAGGACAACTGATTCCTACATATGCTCACAATTTAAGCCAGAACTGCCACCAGAAGAAACAACTGAGACAGTGAAGTAGAAGCGGCAACAATTGGTGTACATCTACAGCCAGGAAGGTATTCCCCGTGGTGAAAAGGCAGAAGTGATAAACCTCATGAAAACAACATTCGGTCTTCAACGTAGCCAAATCAGTCTCCAGCACGTTCTATTGGAGATTTCAGAATGTAGTGGCCTTACCTATTTACCCAAAGGGGTATTTACTGGCACTTCGAGTTACTAATTGACATCTATGTTCTGCATACCTTGGAGCTGTCCATTGGAGAATGTGGGAAAGGAATGGAGAAGATTTAAGGATAAAAGCAAAGAACACAGATGGACAGTCTGTCGTCACCCAGGGTGAAGATGGGGAGTTGACTCTTTGCATCATCCAGCTGCTGATGGCCTAATTTGATGAGAGAACAATTAAATTCAGTTTATTTTGTATAGCCCAGAATCACAAATTACAAATTTGCCTCAGAGGGCTTTACAATCTGTACACATGCGACATCCTCTGTACCGGAACCCTCACATTCACAGGAAAAACTCTGTTATGCTGTTAACAGCATAACAGAGTTACAACACATTCAACGTATATGACATAAATGATTCATATAATGAGACTACTTATAATAACAGCAGCAATTATTATAGTAGAATTATAATTATGAAATAGGGATAGTAATGTGATTAATAATAATAATCGAAATAACAGTGGGTGTCAGCTGGGTCACAGCAGGAGGCACGACCACGGTCCAGGTACCACAACGATGTGTGGAAACCTGCGAAGCGAGAAAGCAAAAAGGGCTTCAGGGTGGAAGCAAAGCTAATATGCATTATGGTACAGATAATAGTAATAGTAATGTTTCTAATAATTTAGTAATGTGACTAATAATAGAACAGAGGGACTGATACTCCTTGCTTATGAAAGTTCTGTTTTTCATGTCTACAATTACTGTAAACACAATTCCATTCTTAATTTGGATACCGTTGTCCAGGTTTTACAGATGTCTGCCATCCAGCCAATCCATGACTGATACTGCTGGATAAATATCACATAAGTTAGACAGAATGACTTAATATCTATACTCCATGCCTGTCTGTCTAATTTATTTTTCATGTATCTGTCTCATAAATGTATGTTTTGCTGTGCTCTCCCATGAATGTTGTTCCCTCATTTTGCCATCCCAAGTCCTGGAAAATAATGATTTCTAGCAGTGTTACTTACGATACTTTATGTAAATAAAGTAGTTGAGGGGAAATATATTGCTCAAAACTCCATCAGATATATTTTGGTTAATCCCAAAACTTTAAAAATGACTGGATAGGGCCCCAATTCCTATATTTGATATGGTTTCAAAACATTAACTATAATTGTTGTCTTCATTAGTTGCTGGTGATGAAATCCCCATTGGATGTTGGATGATCAAAAGCCACGTCGTCTGTGAAACTTCATTACAGGGCTTGCGGCAGTTTTCGTCAGCTACTATGTGTTCAACTAGCAATACCAAGAGGCAGCTGCAAGGACACTGGAGTTTGTTCAAATATTGTTTTGATATTTCTATGAAGGCAAGTATGTTGTGCTATAAATATAGCTTGTAGCCTTGATTTGAGAATGTGTAGAAAAAATCATACCTACGATGTTTAACTTATCTTATCTTTACATTTGTGATTGCATAAAATATTCACATGTTAGCCAAAATTGAAGTCACAGACAAAAACAAAACACAGAACAAGTTGTAGAACAAAATGTGAACTTGTGTGTTGAAATTTTCAATCATAGAAAAAACAACTGTGTTCTGAATGTGAATCACAGAAAAATATTTATTGATATTTTTGAGACGTTGCCACCACACACATTTTCACTAATAGAAAATGTTCACACACCTCTGTTCAATATGAAGTAAAAATAATTCTAAATAATTATGTAGAAAGCTATTTGCATAAATACAGTGAGAGTTGCAAATTTGTAATCAAACTCATAGAACCAGAATTACTCATATTAATGTTTATACATTGCGTCCATTTTCTAGTATAACCAATCTCAAATTGGTCACCAACTTCACAGATGTGCTGTCTAGCATCACACAGTGCAGTAAATATCAATCTACACATTTGTAAAAAACTAAATCTGTGATTCAAATAAAGAACACAGGTGTTTTTTTCTATGCGCGAAAAATTGTATCTCAAAATAAGGTTATTCTCATTATTAGTACACACGGAGGTCATTATAATGAAAACAACTTAGAATTTGTATTTTTTTATTACATTTTAGGCACTTCATTGGTCTTAAACCTGAAAGGCGGACAAGGGTGTCACAAGACATCCCAGGAGACGGATGGCAGCAGAGTGCAGTTCATCCTAGATAGTGCACCAGCGAAGAAGCCTGTGCCACACCCGTGCCTCGTTACCCTCATTCAGTAGAGTATTTAAACCCTGCCTTGTTTGTGTTTCTTGCTTGATCTCGACATTCTATGGATACCCTATGTGGTTTCAGTGTTTATTATTCTCAGCTTTTAAGAGCCTTGTCTCTGTTTTCTTTCTACCTTTGAGTGTATTTTCATTTCTCAAGTAAAGCCTCAGTTTAAACACCTTTTGCTAAGTGGGTCCAGCAATCTCAGTGAAACGTTACAGCAAGATCAAGCAATTAATATGGACCCAGAAGAGACTGCGCGATACCGAGCAGCTGTTTCTAATCAGGGAGCTATGATCGGTCGACACCAGCAGCTATTGGAACAGGTGCTTGCTTCCCTGCAACAGCTCCATACTCACCCGCAACCTGATTCAGCTCCAAACCATTCGCCTGCTCTAGACCAGCCACCCCTTCCTTCAGCTCGAAAGCCTCACATGCCAGCGCCACTAAGGTATGACGGAGACCCAGGACTCTGCAGAAGCTTCCTCACACAATGTTCTCTAGTGTTCGAACTACAACCATCCTCCTTCAGCACTGACCGTGCAAAGGTGGCTTATGTGATCTCCCTTCTATCAGGCAAAGCACTTTCATGGGCCACTGCTCGGTGGGAGTTAAAGTCACCTAACTGCGAGAAAAAGCAGCTCCTGCCTCAAGCTTCACTCCAGAGCGTTTCTCAGTTCACGTCGAGGAGCCCATGCAGCTGGGACGCACAAGACTCTCTCGTGTGGAGAGAGACCGAAGAATGAAGGGCCACCTGAAGGGGCTTGTAGATTCTGGTGCAGCAGGTCATTTTTTGGATTTTTCCCTAGCTAAATGTTTATCCATACCCTTAGTCAGGTGCCAGTCCAAGTTTAGAGTCCAAGCTATTGATGGGAAACCAATTGGCTCTGGAGTACTCAGGCTCCAAACTATTGTTTATATAATAAATGTATACTAAATGCAGCCACCAAAGGATGCGGCCGCTGGATTGGGACACAGCTAATGACAGCTTATTTGCATTATGTGGGTGTGCAGGATGAATATGTTGCTACATGTTAATCATTTACTTATCTGTTTTCTTTTTTTTTTTGCGTTGCGCTCAACTGCAGTACCAGGACAAGGAGGTTTTAATTAATAGTAATAGTATCAGCAGGAGCAGCAGTTGCAGCAGTAGTAGGAGCAATTAAAAGTAGCAGAAGCACCATTAGTAGTAGTTGTGGTAGAATCAGAAGCAGTGGTAGTAGTACTTACACTAGTAGTAACAGCTGCAACAGTAGTAGTAACAGTAGTAATACCGGAAGTTGCGATAGTAGCTGTAGTTGTAGCAGCAGCAGGTGTAGTAGTTATAGTATCAATAGTTGTAGTAGGAGTAGTATCAACAACAGTAGTAGGAGTATTTGTTGTTGTAGTAGTGGTATTAGTAGTAGCAGAAGTAGCAGCGGTAGTAGTACAATATTTATCCGCAGCAATAGTAGCAGTAGCTGAAGCAGTAGTAGCAGTAGTATTAAGGGTAGAAGTTGTAGTAGTAGTCGTATTAATAGTAGAAGATGAGTAGTATCAACGGTAGTAATACCAGTATTAATAGCAGTAGTAGAAGTAAGAGATTAAACAGTAGTATTAGTAAAGGTAAATCACAGTCACGGCCATTAATCATATGAATGGCCGTGACTGTGATTAGTGAGTCATTGTGAGACCTTGTTCAGGTAGTATGTCCTCTGTGTCATCACCAGTTCGGCTGGCAGTGACTCAACACTTTCAGACACAGATACACAGGTGACACCAAACACTTTCTGCATTTTTTTTGGATGCTGCGTCACTTTTGTGCTCTTTTTGGATCCTCTCTCTCTCGCTCTACTTTAAAGGTCATTTATATCTCAGGCCAAAAAAAAAATGTGGAGGAGAGCAACCTCTACCAGTTTTCTAACCCGCTCCCAGGCTTACATTTTTGACACAACACTCACAACTTTCACATAATTTGTTCATCAAGGGCTCCTTACTCCTCACATTAGACATTTAAGAGATATCAGTGATATTTACATTGTTAAACCAACTGGGTTTGTTTGTTTTTGATTCTTTTTTGTACTAGTTATATATATAACAACATGAATCTGTCCATTATTTTAATAGTTCAGTATTGTATGCAAGATAACAGGTATGTTTATGCATGGCAGTGGCACTAATAGGCCATCACTCATTTTCATTTCCACATTTATGTTTAAAATAAAAACCTCAATTTAAATAGCTTGTATGCATGATTATCATGCAATTGACAGACACTGTTGAAAGCTGTGATTGTAAATCAAGGTTGTTCCACCAAATATTGATATTGAAGTTAACACATTAGTATTGTGTTGTTTGAAAATGAATATGAATTTGTTTTCTTTGCATTATTTGAGATCTGAAAACACTGCATCTTTTTTGTTATTTTGACCAGTTGCCATTTTCTGCAAATAAATGCTCTAAATGACAATATATATTTTTTTAATTTGTGAGAAATGTTGTCAGTAGTTTATAGAATAAAACAAAAAATGGTCATTTTACTTAAACACATACCAATACATAGTAAAACCAGAGAAACTGATAATTTTGAAGTGGCCTCTTATATTTTTCCAGAGCTATATATATATATATATATATATATATACATCCAGCACATATGTGTAAATTGGCATTTCAATTTCAGTTCAGGAAATAGCGGTGATCCTTGTCAGGAATTAGGGATGCCGATTACCGTAAAACAACTCAGAAGAATAAATCCTTCAAATGTTCACACATGCGTGGTACAAATCGGGTAGGAATAAGTACGCACATGCGCAGAACGGATCGGGGACTGACATGTACATGAGACAATGACTGAAATTTAGTTGGCTAAATTTGTAGACAACAGCTAATAATAATAACAGAATAACGTTCAACAGCGGCATACAACAGCTAAACATATTTATGTTTGCTAAAATACAAAAAAAGCAATATGTGTACATCACATTGACTACTGTATATTTGAGTAGGTTATATACTGTACATAACCATACTACGACAATAGCATTCTTCTACCAATTTCATATTTATTTTTAAACTATTTGCACCCTGCTTACAATTTACAGAACGGCTTCACCTGTACTTCAATTTCTTTATACAACAGCAGTTTGCTAGCTACAACAATAGCATTGCTAACGTAACTACCAGTAAGCCAAGCTGATATGCAGGTAAACAATTTAAACTGTGTTTGGTTTTAAACGTTACCTCGGTCATGCATGCATCAAGACCACAAACACACGTAAAAGTTTGACTTACTTTAAGAATGCAGCTGCGCCTCAGACTGTTGGGGTTTGTAGTACGTTTGCTTTTGAAATACCTGGAGCTGGATCCGCCTCCTCTTCCTCCTAGTTTCATTTCTTAACGTGTTATAAATGCACAACTTTTACTTTTATGGGAAGCTATTTCTTCTTTCCGGCTGTCAGTGTCCTAGCTTAATTTTTATTGTACAAATTGGATAACGGAAGAAGCGGACGCCGTGGTGCTCTGAATTACATTGCATGTCTTCATTCTATGTGACAATGACACAGGCAAAGCGTTAACAGCGTTACGACAGCATCGGCTATGGAGAACATTTGCATTAGCAAAAGTAGGACAATGAAATTAGCCAATACCCCTAACTGTCATATTTCATTAAACAAAGTGAACAATTGCAAGAATTATACTTCATGCACAGATCTAGAAGGATATACCTCATGTGGCACCAATCATTTTTTAAAATAAGAAATTATACATGAAATAAAAATGAAACCCTAGACTGTTGTGATGATGAAATAACATCAACTTTATATGTTTGTAATGATTTATTGAATTGCTTTACTCTGTTTTACAATATACTTATTCATTTACTCTTTGTATATTCTTACATATTTTTGGAATGTCTTACATGTGTTTAATTAGTGTTGGGCATTTTGGAGCTTTAGACCTTTGACATAAGTGTTTCCAGTAAAAAGCATGTATTTCTAATGCACAGCGTAGGTGTCTTGGTTCCACCACAGAAGGGTTTAGTTAACGTTAAATACATTGTGCTGTATCACACAGAGACACACATGCAGTGCCTACTTAAGGCCTGGGTTTAAAGGGGATTCAAGCAAACATCCCCAAGGTTTGGTAGGTTTGGCGATTACAGTTACTCCCAGGGAACACAGCGGTCTCCGAATCTGCAAACATGGCTCTGAAATAGTACATGTTCAATTTAATATTTTCTGTCATTCTTAAGGTCAATGAAGTTTCAATATCAGTATGGTGACACACTATGGGATACAAACCACTTAATTTCCACAAAACTTCTTCTCCCTCTCACAGATAGACAGACCAGTAGACAACATTGAAGAAGAGGAAGGAGAAGGGGAAGAGGGCTCTTGCATAGAGGTCAACGCGTTTGGCGGCAGCAGGTATGACAGGTTTGGGTGGCGGTGGTTTCTTGTTTGCTTTGTTCTTGGACTTGTGGGCTCCTGACACTTCAACTGCTTTACCATAACAGTCAAAGTTGGAAAGTTCAAAGTCTCGTGGTAAGGATCCCACGATGCTGAAGTCATTGGAGCGAAGGTCAGACTTTGAGGTGCAAACTTTCTTACAGCGTGTTTCTACCACCTGGTCAAAGACAGAGACAGAGACTGAGTGAAGTCATTTCACTTTAAAGAGTGTCGTCAAATGGTTTGAGTCTTGTTCTCACAGTTTTCTAGTCCACGCCCATTGCCAGGGGAGAATGCTGGAACCATTATCATTTTTATTATACATTAATGATTGGAAATGTGCCTGCTTATGGGATGTCTTTGTTTATGGGTATGATGCTGCATTCCCAACAACACACAGTCTCAGCAGACAGTCTGTTGAGCATTTAATTAAGGGAAAACTTAAGCCATTGTTTTTTATACTCAAAATAGGCTTAAAAGAAGAAGACAGACATTAAGATGTATAGCTTGGGCATTGGTTGTATGCCATTCTTACTTGTTAACTCCTGTTACAAGTTTAACATTATTCCAAATGAGCTTGTTTTTTTTATTACATTTATTATTATTATTTATTCTGATATTAATAATAGCATCCTACTGATGTGAGACCAACCAAAAATAATGTAAGCAACATAAATATATTCATGCACGCCAATGGTCAAGTTGTGTTTACCTGCAGAGTGTTGACATGTATGGGTGTTCCACCCGTCCCATTCACTGTGTTGTTAGCTTTATTTGAAGCCATCTTTCCTTCTTTCTCTTGCAACTCTTTCTCTTTCTTTGCCATTCTGGCTTTCTCCTCCTCAATCCGTCTGGGACTGTTCAGCATCACCTAGAGAAAAGAGAAAAAGAGGGAAACACAATGAGAAAGAAAGACAGAGTGAGAATTAATGGATTTTTGTGAATTTCATGGGCACAGCTTGCCTACAGAGATACTTATGACATTTGATAACTTGCCACCGTGGGTACAGTGGTGACATAACTTTCAAAACAACCCTTAATTTTAAGAGTAACTCAAAAACACCACTTTGATGATTGACATGATGATTGATTCAGGTCATAATATTGACATCTTAGTACAACATTTTAGAATTCTACATCTTGTGTTCTAAATATGCGTAGCAACTGCCCTCCACTTGTCTAACCGCCACTATTACAATTGAATTTCGCTATTAGCTAGTGATGATCAAATGATGAAAGCCAGGTCAGCTGTCTTAACGTTAACACACACCGTTTAAACAAATGCATCTCGTATTAAAACAGCTTTCACTAAAAAGACTTTAAACTTTCCAGCGCTACCCAGGAAATATAATTTAACACCTGAGCACATTTTTTTTTTGCCCTGCAATAATATTTTTGAGAGGCTTGTGATGCTTCAACCTCAACAAAAATGACCACATGCTTCAGAACAAGTGGAAATTGCAAAGTTGTGCAGTGATTTGGCATGGGAGTGGCCGGCCCAAGAACACTCCAGGGTTGGGATAAGTTATTTTGATGTTCATTGGTGGAACCATTGATCTCATATTTAGGAACTTATTCATATATATGTTTTAATACAAACAGAAAGTCAGAAATGTTGGATTTTGTGTGTTACAAACACAGGTTTGAGGACTTTAGGATGCACACTAACCCTCCAGCTTATATGATGATACATTTCTTTACATGGATCAATAGACTTTAAATAGTCCAACCTCCCAACATTTCATATGCTGGATAAAAGTCCAGGCATTAAGAGATCTATATGCCCATATACAGTCATAGCCATAGCGCCACCGTCCGCCAACAGCCTTATGAGAGAAAGATCATGCAATTTACATGACATTTACACGGTGGGCTGTACATATGATATACAGAAACAATTGCTAATAATTAATATGTGTTCCCTAGCAACACATAGTGGACAGATGAAGTGCTACAATAGTTCCAATAAGTCTTTTTTAAGCATTTGGAAGGCCTTAGTTGTGACAAAGTTGCTTTGATATCCACAAAACTTGGTAACCACATTGAGTTATTTCTGTGTATTTCATGTGTGTGGACTCAGCAGAGATAACATTCAATGAAAAAAAAGTGAATCTACATGAGAATACAGAATGATAATCACTTGTCATTTTTTCATGATTCCTGTAACTTCAAATACTTTATACAGCACATCACATGTATTCTTACATATGGATATGGAAAAACACAATTTTAAATCAAGCTCCCTTTACTCTAACACTACAGGAAAGATCTTCAGAATATTTTCCACTCCTTTCTGTTTACATACCATAGTGAATACTTTTTCTTTTTTAAATTGCCCTTGGGGTGGCTGTTGATGCCTGTAATATCATTGTGATTGCTGCCAGTAATTTGTCACTTTGCCACTCGAATGCATTGGCTGTATTGAGGCCTAACTCAAGGGACACCACATTTAAACCTGACAACAGTCCTTGTACTGTACTAGTTTCTGTTATTGATATTTTAAATTCTCATCTACAAAGTATTTGTTTGAAACTGATCTAATTTCACCAACCAGTCTGGAGCTCCTTATGCTGAGTCATAGATGACTTCCCCCCCTGGTGTACCACTACTGTTGCTTGATTCTTCTTACATAATCCCAGATTATTTAACTCAGCGATGGGTATGGAGATGTACTGTATATGTACAGCTGTGTGTTTGTGTGTAAGAACTGACCTGCACCACAGCGTATTCCACCAGTGATGAAAAACCAAAAAGAAGACAGGTAATGAGCCAGATATCAATGGCTTTTACATAGGAAACCTTTGGTAGCTCTGATGCCAAGAGCATACTCTCACTGGAAAGAGAGAGTACTGATAGAATACCTAGAAACACACAGATGTTAACACATTAGTGCCACCACATGGGAACATTATTTCCAGATAATTGACATTTGTGTCAAAATAAATCTGCTTAGATGGGAGGCCAAAGGGTGATTAAAGGAGGGTAGAGTGGTTTGATGAATCGATGCATTTATGGCCCAATTGGATTCCTGAGAAAATTGAGAAAATCAATAATAAATTAGATATTTGCAATAATTTATCTATAAGAACACATTCTCTCTTGGGGAGTCTTCTAAAAAAAATGATAATCTGCTGTGAAGACCAGTATCAACCATTTTAGTCTGGGGTGCCCTGGAAGCTCACCGGGTAGAACACATACCATTATGGCTGAATCCTTATCACAGCAGCCCAGGGCATGTCATCCCCTCTCTCTCCCCAGCCTTCCCTGTCTGTCTATCTTGCTATCCAATAAAGCAGGAATCCAAGATACAGGGTACATCCCAAGTCTCTTGAATGGTAAATTGTTCTGGTCCGCCATCTTGAAGGCCGTCCCAAAGCTCTTATTTCTGTGAGCGAAGAAGGACTTCCAAGGACCCATGAGCAAGAATACACAGGAGCAGCACTCACGTAAGGGCCGTAAAATAAAAGTTTTTGAATGGACGCTGCGGCTGATGTGAGGGTCCCGGGACAGAGGACGTCATACGTGTACAGATTGTAAAGCCCTCTGAGTCAAATTTGTGATTTTGGGCTATACAAAATAAGTAAATTGAATTGCATATCATATTAATCTGTAAAAAAAAATAGTTTACCCTTGTGTTAGGACAGGGATAGCAGAGGTAAAAAAAAACAAAAAACTTCTACAACCACATTGATAACCAGGGGTCTCATTTATAACTGCTGTGTACACACAAAATAGGGCCTGTAATAGGCATACACCACTTCCCACAAAAAAAAGTTGTAATCTATAAAAACAAACTGCTCTCGCAAAAACATTACAATCCATATCCTCAATTTCAGTCCTGATCATGATGCAGGCCCAAGGCACCAAAACAAAACTTAAATAAATAATTAAATTGCGGCCCTACATGAATGCATGATTGAGGAGGGAACAAATGTTCAGGTTCCACAAGCGCCTTGATTTCTGTGTCCGAAAAGTTTTTTTTCTTCCTCTTGGCAGGTACCGTGATTCACCGCACAGAACCGTTCATTGCACACTCATTTCTATGCATCAACATTCACTTCTTCCTCTATTTTTTATTTTTTTTCACTCCTGCCAACGATGAATAAATGAATCCATCAAGATGCAGCATGTGAATACAGTATGTGAACAATTTGGAATTAATCTTTAAGATTCTGTCATTAAATGCTTATCCACCGTTGCACTTTATAAAACAGGCAGCAGAATTTGTTCTGGAATAACATAATGATGAAACTGACGCAAAAATGGATTTGAAAATTCACTGAGAAGTCTGGGTAGCATCACTTGTGTTCACCTGTAATTGACAGCAAAATAAGTAAAAGCCATCACTGATGCGGTGTGTAACTCACTTTAGTTATTCTATGTCTGAAAAGAGCTTATGTTCGCCCCAGAAATAGAGTGGCACACTAGCTGTATTTGCAGATGGGAAATTGGACTTGGCACACCTCCACTTAAACGTTAAGACTACCAGCCCTGACAGAAGAAGACAGAGGTTCTACCTTTGGCAACCAGTAAAAGGAGCGTGGACAATCTCTGCACCACTGTAGCCTAAATTCGTCATGTCTTTACCTATCATTAGGTCATCTTTGTCTCCAGCAACACAGACATTTCATTCTTTTTTATGAGGGCCCAAGCTGTAAGGGCTACCACAGAGCCCACACTCTCACTTATTGCACTCGCCTGAATAAATGCTATTATTATAGTTGAGGTTAAAGCCTACAGATTACAGTGTAAAGTGAACCATCGAATCACTTGTCCATCAAGACTGAAGACAATGAAATTCAGGGACAACACTGTTCCTGTAAAACCGGGTAGGTCTGTATTCACTATTACAATCATTAAAAAGCCAAAGCAGCATTTGCATACATTTGGTATACCGCCAGTTGCTTGTGTAGCATACAAGGTCTTATGCCAGTTTATGATGTGCTAACATGCTCTGCTTATGTTAGCTCAACATCTTTTAACATAGAAAAGTTACATTTTAGAATAGTATATCTCCTTCCAACCTCTCTGGTCACGAGTTTCACTTTTTAACAACGTTTTATCACTACTATAGCTTGAAATCCTAAAAACCATCCTGAAAATGGAGAAAATCTGAAACACTTTCATGAGAGTCTATGGAGCAGAGCCGGATGTGAGACTTTGGTTAGAACTGATTATTGTTACTGATGATTAGGTTAGGTAAGCAAAACTGTATCCAACCAGCTAAATGTGTGGCTCTTTCTCTTCAGGATACTATTCCAGCTGTTTTTTCCCCTCATTATCTCCTCTGGCTTGTCGTTTTAACTCCTGTAGAAAGTCCCTCTATATGAGGTCTATCTAGTACAGATACAGCAACCTGCCTCAATTCTTGGATTAAGACACAGCTGTGTTTCATGAAAAAACATTAAATATCAGTCCCTGGTTGCAAATATCAGTGAGCAAGGTCAGTGATACTGATATTTGGCAAAAAAAATAAATATATATAGACAGTGTCAGAATTCTCCAGTGTTTGGTTCATCTACCTGAGAGTGTGTATAATTGATATAAATACAGCATGTAAATAGTTATTTGTGGTACCTACCCAATGGCACCCTCGCAGCTGAGGCATCAGGGTTGATCCAGAAGGATAACCAGGACAAAACGACAATCAACAGAGTTGGGGCATAAACACCCATCAGGTAGAAACCGACCTGCCGACGCAATGTAAAAATCACTTCAACGCAGGTGTAGTATCCTGGAAACAGACAGAGAAGGAGTTATCAAAAAAAATTTGTTTAGATAAAGCTTTATCTTCACTTAAAAAATAAAGTCGAGCTTACTCAGTTACAATTGAACGAAGAACAGTTTCCACTTATTTAGTGTGATCGTGCAAAATTCTTAGAACGGGATACTTGTGGGGTTCGTAGGTGCAGCAAACTTTGGGTTCTGACGTAGAGGCTTTGGTGGATTAGCCAAAAGCTGAACTACTAGACAATGTAGCATGTAGAAGAATAACCTCATATCTCCTGTTAAGTCCCCTTTATTACCCACTGAGCCAATCAAGATAGAGATTATAAAGCACATTTGATTATAATGTCATTTGAATGAGTCAAATAATATATACTTTTTTTAATTCAGCACTATGAATGCATTTATAAAGGGGCATTAGTTTTGCACACAATTTTTTTAATACTGCGTTTAAAGTTAAATTATAATGCTTGAATATTACCGTATAACCTTCGAGTTATATACCAAAAAACAGTTGATCTAATACAATATATAATATATATACTTTTTAAATTTAAAATAATATGATTAAAATATACTGACCTGTTCCTTGATAGTATTTTGTGCAGTTTCCATATTTGATGTCCTCTTGTTTAATGTCGAACTGAGGGAGAGCGATTTCCTCCATCTGAACTGGGTCAGACTGCCACATGAACACAAGATCACTGGTGGTATAGCCAACTAAAACATAAAAATGAAAATTCATAATCTTTATGTTCAGCATCAACACCTTTTCCACTCAAGACATTAGTATCAAAACTCAGCCCCCCACGACCCTGAATAGGATAAGTGGTAACAGATAATGGATGGCTGTTTTGCCCTTTTCTCAGTTTTGTGTAACCTTTTTTCCAAGGCTGCATATTGGTGACAGACTTTATAACAGATTCTGTGTCTTCAACCACTCCAACTTTCACCCCTTCAGTTATGACCATAAACCATGACGTGGGCTTGGAAAATGGGCATGCCAATTTAACTGACCACCCTACTGGAAGTCCACCAAAATTATGATTTCACCTTGGATATATGTCATTTAATAAATGTACTTGACTGTATATAAGTCTGCGAAAAGCCATTTATAGCTTGTTGAAGGCACAAGGTGTGTTTATTAATAACAGGAAACTGGTACAGCACAATTAACTGAGACCTCATGACATCTTCCCTACTTAAAGCACCATTCTTTCAGAGGCCAATGCATGTTGATTTTTCAAAGTACACTTTCCATGTAATATTGCATTCAACAGTAAACTATTGTAATAACGCTCAATATCTTTATTAGTGGGAAACGTGTTTGACACGGCCGTGTACTTGTGTGACCATCGGACACTGCACGCATGAGTTTGACGGTGTTTACTGTGTGGAGTGCCTGCTGCTGGAAATGATGTGAAGCCATTTTTTCACCAGTACCTGTTTCCACTATGTCGCGTTATAGAACATGCGCTAAACATGCATTATGTATGTGAAATCTGAAAAAGATCTGACGGTTTTAATTTTCATGCAGAAGCATTGAAATTCAGGCCACCGCCTATGCAACGCATTTTTTACGAAAAGTCACAATTTTCACCACAAAGAGTAATCAAGGTGGAGGGATCTGATTAATTTGCCAGGAAGAGGTCATTAAAGTACAAAAGCGTGTAAGTGTAACTTCCTGTTGCCAGTACATCTACTGAAATTCAAAACGGCTGACATCCTGTTGGATTTAGGGTACAACATTTCAAACATTTAGGTGAAACTTTAAGGGGAAGGCTTCAACTTTGAAACTTTTTGGAGTGCTAAAATAAGATAAAATAAGATAATCCTTTATTAGTCCCGCAGCGGGGAAATTTGCAGGATTACAGCAGCATAGGGTAAAGTGCACACAAGATACATAGTAAATGCTATGGAGCTAATTTGCCACACCAGAACCCAAGACCCATATTGCATGTGCTAACTTAAAAAAAAATCTGTAGCACCAAACACCTTCTTTCACATTGAAGGTAATTGCAGGCAGTTGTGCACTTTCGTTCGTGCACAAATTAGGAGGTATTTCCAATGTGTAGCAGAGCCCTTCCATTTTAATTTTCCTGGGGCTCAAGCCCAAATAATTTGAGTGCAGCTTTGCATATCATTCAAAATGTAAGCATGTGAAGACATAATATGTGTGAATGCAAGATGGTGTTTGTAATTTAACAGACTGTCAAAGTAAAAGCAGGTCTCTTAATCAACTTTGTGTCAGCGGGTGTCTGACAGAGAGCCCTGAGTGACTCCCAGTGGAAGAGTACAGGAGAAATGGCATTGCGTCAGTTCCAGGTGAAACTGTAGAAAGGAGGTTTTGGCTTACAAATGAGATATGTAGTATGATTTATAACATAAAGTTTGCAACTTGCAGATTGATTATATTTTAAAAACCTCACAATCCATACTCTATGTCATTGCTTGTCTCTAAAACAAACTTAAAGGTCAATGACTCATTTTAGCATTTATTAAAAATTCCATGTGCAAATATAAAGAAATACAGAGACAGAAAGATCAACAGCTGATGATGGAGTAAGAGAAGCGAAAGAGAGGGCAGAATGTGTACAGATTGTAAAGCCCTCTGAGGCAAATTTGTAATTTGTGATTTTGGGCTATACAAAATAAACTGAATTGAATTGAAATGAATTGAATTGAATTGAATTGAATTGAATAGAAGATGATTGAGAGGAAATACTGCACACACTACAATACATAAACTGTATCTCAAAAAAATTGTGTGTCAGTGAAAGAAAACCCTTTTTTATAATTCAATAAACAAATTTTAACAAACAGTGGTGGTAGCAGTATTCCGATTTCCACTTAAGGAAAAGTAGCAATACTCAAGTATAGAATACTCTGTTACAAGCAAAAAACCTGCATTCAAAATGTTACCCAAGGAAATGTACAGCACTTTAATGTGGCAGCTGGTTAAGGTGGAGCTGATTTTTATTACTTTATATACTGCTGGGTAATTTACTCATCAGGTATTAGTTGATCATATTTTGTTCTATTAATCTAAATTTGTAAAGTACTTAAAGCTGTCAGATAAATGTAGTTTAGTAAAAAGTACAAAATCCCCTCTGATATGTAGTGGAGTAGAACTATAAAGTTGCTGAAAACGTAAAACTCAAGTACTTTAATAATGTATTTCAACGCAATTCGTCCACAGACAGACATCATCTGACCAATAGCTTCCGTGTGGTTGCCGCTACTTAGTTTACCTTTCATCCCTATACAGCCTACATGTGTTTACTTTTTCACTGAGACAGACGAAACTGTCAATTATTGCTCAGCTTTGGGAAGAGTAAAGATGAGGAGACTGAGAGAAAAAGAAAGAGAAGGTGATGCAGATGATCGGATTAGCATTATTCTGATCCACACAAGAAAACCAATATTTATCAGGGGGTATGCCCCCAGACCCTTGAATAAGCTCAGTTTTTGGACATCTGTATTTCTATTTCATGAGTCTTACCAAACATGTTAAGTGTGGTGCAGATTTGACCAGGTACGGTCGATTGACAGATTGTTTTAAAATTGCAAATCAAGTTAAATGGCTGCAGTGCCACGGAAACCACATACCATGAAACCTCTCACTTTAAATAAACTTTTATTAAAAAGGTCTTTAGATAGTACTAACAAAATCTGAAGTCAATCTGATAAACTACCTTGGAGTAGTTCATTAAAGTACAGCGCCTGAAAATGGAAAATAATAATTTAAAATGGCCAACTTCCCGTTGCAATAAGAGCATGACCCAAAGAGACTTTTTGTATTTAATATCATAAACGAGTAGACTGGAGAAGAGAAGAGAGTTATGCTAGCTTTGATCTTTGCAAAAATGATCTAGCTTTGCAGCATTCATGCAAGGTATAAAGTGCCCTGCAGCAGCAAAGTGGTAGAAAGAAATGAGTGACTACTGTAACAACTACCTTTTAGGATAAATTCACTGTTCATGAAACACAAACTCATTTCCAGAGAGACAATTAAGTGATGGTGATTTATTGGAGGATGACTATAAAAATTGCTAGTTTTTCTCTACAACAGGAAATCTAACTTGACTTACATCAGCCAGGTTTCTGTTATTTGTTCAGCTTAAATGTAATCAAATGCCCTTATCCTGACTTTAAGAATAGTTACAGTTGACTTTAATACCTAAAAGCTGTTTCACCTGTAAATATCAAACATTGTATATGTGTGTGTGTGTGTGTGTGTGTGTGTGTGTGTGTGTGTGTGTGTGTGTGTGTGTGTGTGTGTGTGTGTGTGTACTCACAGCTTTCCAGCTGCATTTTACACAGCTGTGTGTCCATTGGGAAGAGTTGAAGATCCAAGGGACAAGACAGAGTCACTGACAGCCTGCACACAGAAACACACACACACACACACACACACACACCTTTTGACCTGATGATAGCACTAGTTGAAAAGTCAGGAAAATGTATGAGTCAAATTCAATGGCAGTCCTTCCAAAAGTTGTTTTAGGTATAGATATTTTATTCTGGAGCAAGGTTGTGGACCCACGTCACAACAAACTAACATGTACTTGTGGTAACTATGAAAGACACCAGCGGTTGAATGCAAAAGCAGCGGCTCGGTGGCTGCGAGTGAATGCTATTTAAAGCGTGAAGGATGTTGTGGATTACGACGGAAAGATGATAGAAACTGAAATGTGATTATAACATGATGACGAAAACCTGATAAACTTTCCTCAGGACCTCCAGGTCACTAAGTGGTTTGACTGAATTTACCATGTGCCTTACAGACTCACAGCAGATGAGATACAACAACTGGCGTCAATCTTGACACTCAAACCAATTTATGAAGAATAAGACCCCCTTTTTATTCTAATCCGTGGGTTTATGATTGATTCATAATTGAGTATTTAATAACTGTTACATATTTTGACAATACTTATTTTAACAATTTTAAATCAAATCTGCTACAAGCAAAAATACAAGTGGAGTCATGGGGATTGATACAAAATATGAAAAATATGTGTGCGTACCTCATACTGATTAAGATATCTCCGTTCCTGAAGATGAAGAGCAGAATGTTGTCCTGTGTGACATCATGGAAGTTTGCGTTTTTCTCATTAGCAAAGAAAAGGTCTGGTTTCCACAAACACTGGAACATGTTGGGGTCAATTGTAAGGGAGTCACTCTTAAAGTCAGTAGGAAGTCGTAGGCGAGGGTCATTCCATCTCTGACGGAGAAATATGTTCACTCTGTAGTCCTGTAGAGAGACGAATGTTGCATTGAAAATTGCTGCTCCTGCTAATTATTCTGCTGCCACTCCTACTTGTTCTACTCTTCTGCTATTACCACAGTGTTAATATTACTAGTAATAATATTACCATTTTTTGACCACTGTGAAAGGTTCGGTTCACCCAAATTAAGAAAACATTGTTCATAATTTTAAAACAAATAGAATTTTTCAAAAAATGAACACTAAGTGTGTTTGTGATGTCTGTGTCACCATAGTGGTCTCCTGGATGGACCCAAAGCTGTTTATGAAGATGTTCACCCGGGACTCAACTGGGATACCTGAAACACACATAGACAAACAGAGTAATATGAAACCAGACTGTTCTATTCCATGAAAAACAGACATATATTTCCTGATCAGATGCTGCTGAGTTTCTGTATACGTTTGGGGAAACACCTTCTCCAGTAGGAAATTCCTCATGGATACACTGAAAGTACATACAGTGGCAGCACTTGAGAGTGCCCCACTTTTCCGATGGGGAGCTTACAGGGTTTGGAAACACACGCTATCCTCCAGCCCCATAAACTCCAACATTGAGTTCTCTTTTCTGCCACAAGGAGTGGCAAAGTATTCCGTAAAAATAATGACATGTCTTGTCCCTAAATCTATTAGCCCAAACTGATATGTTACATATAAGGATATGTATTGTTATCATATACATACATTATCTGGATATATGAAGATATGAGTTCATAACATATATGAAATATATCCATAGTAAATGTTTATATAAATATAAAATATCTATATGATGAATGTACTGTATATATTGTATTATTATAAGTTGCAACCATATGTGTAAACTATATATATTTATGCATATGCTACCTGTTAGTAGGGATGCACCAATAATTATTTTTTCAGACCAAGTACAAATACTTTGGGTACTTGCCGTTACCGATATAAGTACTAAATTATACCATTACAGTTCTTACAATGATTTTGGAAACATTTTTGTGACTGTAGCAAATTGAATATAGAACAATATGCTGTTGCTGAAATTTTATCATTGTAACCTATTGTTTTTCTGTATACAAACACAGCAGAGTCTGCAGTGGGGATGTTAATTAATAACCGTCAAAAGAAAGTTTAAGAATAAAAAAAGCTCAGCAAAACACTGGCTGACTAGCAATGCACGGACACTTATCTTGGGTCTCCTTACGGTTCTTGATGACTGGTAGAATTTATTCACCGAAATGTAAACTGAACACAGACTGCGCTGCTACATTCACAACTTGCTATAACATTACTGCTAACTTCATACTCATCGACACCCAGTCTCGCTAGAGTGGACAATCACCATCATTACACCAGGCCTGCAATTCACGTAGCTGGCGTTAAATGATTGGTTGAACCTGTGTGTGCATCGGGTTATGGTTGTAGCTAGGTACCCTGTCAGGCTCAACTGGCAAGAGGTCAACTTCACATTGCTATAAAGAGGTATCGGGTAGTTTTAAGTAAGAGTAAGAGTACGAGCATGGATTCGGACACAATTCCCGATACTGGTGTTGCGCTCCACCGCCGAAGAGGTGCAAATACGAATTTGGGTCTATCTGCGGTGGGCTCCTCACTGCCGGAGCCCCTGCTGGGCTGAGCTGGGAAAGGGGCTGTCCCGCTTATTCATGAGCAGTGATTGATATTGACTTTGACACTCCCCTTTTTTTTCCATTTGTGAAAGTGCCATTTGGCAAATTGGATTACAGCACTAGGGGTGCGGGGAAAGACATTTTCACGGAATAATTTACTCATGAATTTCAAGTCTGTCTAAAATCAACAATCATGTACCTAGATTTGAAAAAACTGAGTGCCCATCCTTTAATGGAAAATATATTATGATTCTCAATGAGCACACAGAAAAATACTATTTGGTCCTGTGTGGCCACCATCTTTCCAAGAACAAAATGTTTGTCATTACTTACCTGTTTAGTGTGTGGCATTACCTTGAAAGTTAGGCCTTATTCTTGCGTCATAACTGACCATCAGACGGTTCAAGATGTTGGAGGTGGAGTTAGGAGGGACTTGGGCCAAGTCTTCTGGGGACAACTGGCTGTTAAATCAGAATGAAAATTTATTAATATCCAAATTGGAAGAACTGGAAGTATAAGAAGCTTTTTTTCTGACAAAAATGCTGGGTTTGTTACCTACTGCAAACAAGAAAACGAACAGTCAAGTGCATTTACAAAATATTGCCATAAAGTGCCTTATATCATGGCAAAGCACTAACTATCCTATTTTTTGCTTGGCTCTAAAAAAACTGAAGGGGAAAAATAGCTAAATCTGGCAAACAGAAAAAAAAAGAAAAGAAAGAAGCCAGAATCAGATAATTATATAAATACCATAGTGGCTTCCAAAAAAGGACATTACCACTTGACATCATCAAGACTATCTTTTTAAATAAACTATATTATTTGTCAGAATGAGGTCAAAGAGTAAAAGCCATTTTTTCAAATGAGTGAATAGAGTTAAATTGACAAGAAGGGCAGTGAAAGAATAATTCCTTTGGACCCAGCCTTTTAAAAATTGTTTTTACTATTGGCCATAAAGTCTTCAAAGTATGTTTTTTTTTCTCCAAGGTACAAACAAGTACATATGGACATCCCAAACTCCCTCCAGAAGGAGTGCTAAGACCCACTATATTTTGACTTTTGGTATTAAAATGGGTCAGATTTTTTCAAATGAAATATCTCAAAAACATAGTTAGTAGAAGAAGATTGGGTTAACCATACCTCTGATTCTACTAAGTTTGAGTCCTTTTATCCAGAGCTGCCTTATGAAATGGTTGAATTTTTATTAATTTAGTTTAAGCCAGGGCAGAGTTTACCTATTTAGCCTTCAGTGTTTTTTAAATTATGTTGGGATCATGTGGAATTAAAAGCCTAGAGGCCACCATGGAAAGCTAGAAGCCGAAACAATTGGACAACGTCAAAACCCTGTCAGATTTTGCGTGTGAGATTTAGTTTGAATTCAGATCCTGGCTTCCTGTTGGACGAGGTCCACTCAGTAGACTTCCTGTCTGTGCTGGGATACATTAATGAAAGTGTGTTTACTGTACGCCTTATTGTGCTCTAAGCTTTTCTGTGCTTGCAATCAATCCTTCTGTGTGCACCTCATTAATGTAAAATATTTTATAAATACTGACATTCTGAGTGAACACCCGTTTTTGAGACTGAATCAATGTTTTGGTTACAAAGTTGGTTAGATGTTGATAACAGGGATGCTCTATGACAATCAAAAGCTTGTAAAACAGTACAGGCGTCACACCAATGTGAGTTCCTTGACTTAATGACCCTTTCTTTTTTTATATATATTCATTGTGCCCACTATGTGGTGCCAGACAACATGCGCTTAACATAAATGATGTTGCTCTGTATCAAAAGGAGATCACACAATACAAATTGAATATGAATTGGATTAAGTTTGTCCCATAACGCTGATTTCCTGTTGCCAGTAAATGGTAATATTGACATATTGACATATAATATTGACATGAGTCAACATTGGCTTGTAGGTGTCCTCAGGCCTGGACTGTTATGAAGCATGTCCAATTTGGGGCAGATTTGACCAACTACAGTCGAGTAACAGTAGCTTGTTGTTTATTGTAGTTATGTAAAATCGCTGCAATGGCAACGCTGTTCCTACTCCGAGAGGAGTAAGTGTGCGGAAAATCCATAAGGAAGAAATATAATTAAATTAATACGAAGCCTGCAGGATTAAAGTCAGTGTGCTGTGTACTAGGTTAACAGCCTTGTAGTGGATCAGGCACAATTAATAAAGATTAGGATAACAACCATAACTAAAAAATGCATTTTCTGCAGGAAATTTGTGTGAATGCTGAAAGCTAAAGTAAGTCGCAATAAATTGATGAAAATAAAGAAGTAGTGAAGCGCATAGGCACTGCATTGCTGGAATTTGTTTTACAAAAAAAAATTGGAAACTGAGGATAAATGATAAAATAGTTGCTCAACTACTAAACCTAAAATAGCTAAGAGCAAAATGTTATGCTTGTAAGGCTAGAACTGTGATCCTGTCAAAAGGTGGAATTTGAAATTAATTTACTGAACAGGGTAAATGAAAAAAAATATACTTTGTACTTCAAAATTCATACAATTTAGATTTCTTTTTTTTATACAAGCATGAATGTCCTTAAAGAGCCTAATGTTTGGAAATGTAAATGGTTTCTTTAGCTGAAAGTATAAATATGTGGTGGTAGGCGATCAAAGATGTACGGAAGAAGTACAATTACTTTATTACTTGTTTAAAGCTTAAATGAAGTATGTAGATTTAAAGTCTGCTGAAGTAGTAGAATTTCAAAATGAGGTTAAGTTGATTTGAAGATTTTTCCCATGCACTGCAACTACAGGATAATAAGAAAAAAAACTAAGTTTGATCATTATAAGTTAAATACAAGCATA
Source organism: Anoplopoma fimbria (assembly GCF_027596085.1). NCBI lineage: Eukaryota > Metazoa > Chordata > Actinopteri > Perciformes > Anoplopomatidae > Anoplopoma > Anoplopoma fimbria. The sequence goes on along the minus strand of NC_072457.1, from coordinate 18,931,784 downwards.
AGAGAGATGTAAACTTTACATTTAGCTTAGCTACATTCCTCCACTGCTTATCAGAGACAGCAAAAACTGATAGAAGTCTAATATTATAAAGTTGAATGAAAGCATGACTGTCCTTATGTCTGTGTGTGTGTGTGTGTGTGTGTGTGTGTGTGTGTGTGTGTGTGTGTGTGTGTGTGTGTGTGTGTGTGTGTGTGTGTGTGTGTGTGTGTGTGACAGAGAGGAAGAGAAAGGCAGAGGAAGTTATAAATCTGAAACTTCGGGAGGTTTGAATCTGTTAAAAATACAAAGAAAGGTCCGAAAACGAGCTTAAGAGCAATTCACCAATCAGAAAAAGCAGAAACTAAGATGGCATTTATCAGGCAATCTCAATTACCTGTGTGTTTCTGTGTCTGTCATTGTTGAAAATACAATAACACACAAAGAGGTATAGACACAGACGAAAATATAGAGATAACTTCTGAATTAAACCTCAAATAGCTGAATATTAAATTATTTAAACTGTTTAAAGTGAGAGTGAGGGGTTCTTACTGCTGATTGATGTCACACCAAGTGTGAGAATCACCTGAAAAGGACACTCTCGTGAAATAATTCCAACCGATGGCCTAGCCTTCGAGAGCAATTTGGTCGACGTGTCTGTGTAAGTGTATTGCCAAAGGACACATCGACATAGACAGATGGAGCCAGTGATTAAACCACCGATCCTCTGATTGAAAGAAGACCTGGCTTTCTAATAAATTGTTTAGCTTTGCAGAGGTCATCCGTTTATCTCCTCCTGTCTGGACACCTCCATCATCCTCATTCCTCTCTGTTGGTCCGGACACCGTCGACAACTCCACCTCCTAGCGACTTACAATAGCTGACTTGATCAGAGACAAAGCACGCAGTGTGCTGATGATTGTGTCCCTAAACACCGTTAAAACCATCGTTCTCCTGTTCCTCTAAATAGTTTTTTCTAAGTATTGGGAGGAGATCTGCAACAGCTATCAGAACAATCTTGGACCTGCTTATGAAAAGACTCGCCAACGAGGCGCATGTCCATGGTGTTGCAGAGGCTTTTCTAAATGAAAATTAAATGATATGGCGGGCAAAATTAGCAAAGCCAAATTCACACCTATGGGCAATTAAGAATCAACAATTAACCAAGGCTGCATGCATTTGAACCGTGGGAGAAAGCTGGTAAACCCAGTGAAAACTAACACTAACACAGGGACAACATGCAAACTCCACATAGAACCGTTGGCCAGCTCAGGATCAAACCCTTGCTCCTCTTGCTGTGAGGTGACAGTGTTAATAGATTTTGCAAGTTAACTCCTATTTATTCTGTAAAAGAAGGTGAAATTAAATAATTTTGGAGAATCAAGATAGGTCAATTAGATGGGAGTGTTTAGCTGTTCGCCCCAACTAAACACTGCACCCCTTTATAAGAAGATTATAAAGAAATAAAGAAAAAACTCATAAATGAAAAGAGATTTTGAGACTGGCAAGGATGCCATGGTGACCCCTGCAGCTCTCTCTCAGCAGGAGAGAGAGGGAGATGAAGAAAAAGTTGGAGACAACCAGGTCCAAAGATACCGGAGGAGCCAAAGAAAACTGTTACAAGAATGAGAGATGAAAGAATACAATACAAGCAAACTACTAATCCCACAAGATCCAAAATGCCAAGTTGCCAAAGAGTGGCCACTCCATACAGAGCAACCTCCCATCTGCCCATCAGAATTAACTGTCAGGTGACAACAAGTCAATAAGTAACATTAGTTAATGATAGTTAGTAGGTTAACTTCATATAGTCTACTAGATGCTAGACTTATTGGGAATTAATAAACATTAATCAATGAGCTTTAGACCACAAGTTGGATCACCCTTACATTTTAACTAATATAAATATAATATAATATAAATTGCTTAACAATCTTCCCCGGTGCTTCTTAAACTCTTAACTTTTGTGTTAATCTTTTGAACCAAATTTAATTGATAAAGATTAATACATAAAAAAACAACAACTTTGATATAATTTTTATTTTGAACGGACATTGTTGCGGTTGACACTGTCAGGTAGGACAAAAGCAACACACAGATGGTTCAAAAGATGGGACCAGTGCAGGCAAAAGACACAATATGAAATATGGCATCCACATGTGTTGCTAAATGCTGTAACATACAGTTTGACCACCGTAGGGGCAGTGCAAAATAAACACTAGTTCTTATTGCAGAGGGACTAAAGAAACATCCATTACTTTCGTAGCCTGAATGACTCCTGAGATTTAAACCTGACTTGCTGAAATAATGATAAACTAAGACATGGAAATCATCTATTAAAGTACTAAATAATTGGTAAATCATGAAAAATTCATGAAAAAAAAAAGACAGATTGAGTGAACTTTCCGAGTAAAACACCATGACAGTATGACAAAGCCACTTGATTTTTCAGTTCTGTTTAGTATTGCGTGCTGCACGTGTTGACTTAGTGAGTCAAACTCCTATGGTCACGCATTACATAAGTCCAGTGTTACTTTTGTTCCGGCTCTCCCTTAGTTTAGGGTGATCAATAAATATTTGTTTTATAAAGAACTTGATCATTTCACTTGTGTGTGTATATGAAATCATAAGTCACTGTAGACTTCATTGATTAATATCAAATATTGAAGTTTTCCCTGTTTTTCCAAAATGGGTGGGGTTCTAAAATAAAATGATCAATTCTGTTGTTCAAACTAAATATGTCTTATAGCTGAGGCTGAGTGTTGATTATCTGTACATGTTTGGATATTAATTAATAAATACATTTGATACAATCAATAATGCCACAAATCAAACAATTGAGAACTAATTTAATCTACACTGTTCATAAATACATCAAAAAATACATTAATTCTGTCAGTGGTACACAGAAAAAGAAAAAAGCTATCAAAAATCTCGCCATGCAGCAGTGTCTATCCTATCTGACTTGAACCCCTTTTTATGTAGGTATCCTAAGAGGTGTACTACACCTGTCCGAGGCATTCAAAGACTGTATTCTACTATTTCTGGTGTCTGATTTGTCATGGGTCATAAAACTCATTACACTTATTTCAATAGTGTGTCTGTCATCATCCAACAGAGTGTTTGCGATAGAAGATAGCAGTACATTTAAACCAGCCAATGTTACATGCGCTCGGGGAAGTAGCTGCACTAAAGAAGGTAGCAGAAGATTGTTATTTGTGATTTATTTTATGAAGACAAGAAAAGGAAAAAAAGTGTTTATGGGCTACAAAAGCAAATAGCTAGCCTACCCTTCCAACAGTGAAGATGACAATAGCTTAATGTAGAACCCTACCACCTTATCGATCTCTGCACCTCCCCCATCTGCCAGCATTTTTTTTTGCAACCAGTGAACAAACGGGACGTAGACACACCATATACGGGTCTGGTATCGGCAGCAACCTGTCAATATCACTAAGGTGGTGCTCAATAAGCCAAAGTGAAAGAGGATGCTGAGAATAAAGAAATGAGCTTCCCAGGCGAGTCCTTGACCTGACAGACCAAGTCTCCTCAGTCCCCACATTAACAAGTACAGAGACACAGACTCTCCCTGCCATCGTCCCAAACCCCAGCATTGTCTCTGCCACACCCCGCACCCAGCCCAACAACCCCGTGGCACCTGGTGATACATCCACACAGCCAGATGCCAGCAGCCAGCTCTGCCATACCAGTTTGTCTCCACACAGCCTGAAGAACAAGGCCCACAAGTTGTCCTGCTTGCATACTCTAATGGGTCATTCTTGGACACAAACAAGCTTTATCCTGGTAAAATAATGCTGACTAAATGCTACGGCACCACAGGCCAAACAATGGAGCTGTTAAAAATGGAGACTCCAGGAGCCCTCAGAACCGGGTGATCCACACAAGAACAAATGACGTGCACAGCCTCCTCATGGTGAGGAGGATGGTAGAGTAAGCCAGTAAGGAATTCCCCAAAACCCGCATTGTGGTCTCCACCCTGCTGCCTAGGACATACACCTATACTCATGTCATCCATCCTCAAATTTGGAGATCAGAAGAGGATCTTCTACTCCACCATTGACACCTGGGACCTGTGTGATGGACTCCCTCTACTCAAAGAAAGGGTGGGGATATTTGCCAAGCCCCTCAAAGACGCAGTCCTGGGATGCAGTCCTTCCAACCCCTCCTCAACAAGAAGCATTAGAGACCATCCCAAACCGACTCCCCTCCATCATGACCCCATGATCAACCCCCCTGTTATGAGGTGAGACAAAAGTGGACCTGCCACTCCCCATCCCCCCACCACCGCACCACGGTGAAACACGATCAGAGGAGGCTGCCTAACACCCCCTTCAATTGTACGTAGTTTATGGTAGGTTAAGAGGTGACTCTTTAGAGGAATTCACATACTCCTCAGTTCTTGGGTCTAGTGAAGTAGTCACTGACATGGACCCTTTCACTATGAGTGAATTTACGGTCAGATGACATTCCCCCGTTCAGACCACAACCAAATAAATGTGTTCTTCAAACTCTCAGGCCAAATGAGTAACACAAAAAGAGAACCCAGTAAGTTGTATAAATAGATCCTACTTACAGATGTGCTCCAGACAACAAAGACAAATTCATCATGGCCTTAAACTCACATGATCTAATGAAAGACATGTCAATATATGACCAATATCAATATGTCCCTACCAGGGATGGTGTAAACAAGGCCATTGATGATACCAATATGATATTTCATTAGGCAGCTATTAATGCTATTCTTATGAAACAAAAACAGAGCCTGTTAAAAGACAAAACGCTGACTAATGGTCAGATCAAGAATGCAAGACCATCAGAAAAGACCTGAGAAAATTAGCAAATGATAAACACTGGCAAGCAAACAACCCAGGCCTATGCATACCATATTATGACATATAAGACAAATATAAACAAACAATTATGAACAAAAACAAAAAAATAAACCCACATGTAACTTGAAGATATTGAGAATGCTATTAATTAAAATCAATTATGGTATATGTGGAGCAGCTTTAACACAAAACAATCACAAACATTACCAATCCGACATGGTGACATCTGGAAAGCACATTTATCAAAATCTGTACAAAGACAAACCAATAAATCTAATTAATCCAGATCAATGTTTTATTAATGAAAAAATTCAAACATTAGAAGACAATTAAAGACAACCAAAGCCCCATTTATTTGGGAAGAATTGACCACACAGACAAAATCTCTGCAGCCAATGAAAGTTTGTTGCCCAGACAACATTAAAATGAAATGTTCAAATGCAGCACCCCATAGATGCAGGTTGCAGTGTTAGAGTTGTTCAGTATTGTATTATAGTCAGGATGTGGTGCATAGGGCAAATTTCCCCCATTCATATGAGTGGGGATAAATGCGACCCTGGTAACTACCATGGTATATGTGTCAGCAGTTGTCTGGGTAACTATTCTCTACATACGAGAATACTAGATTTCCTTTGTAAACACTCCATCTTGAGTAAAAATCAAATTGGCTTTCTAGCAAAACACTGCACCACCTACCATATACCCTGCACACACTTAACAAACACAAACATAAAACAAAAAAAATGTTAAATCTTTACTTTTTATTAAAAGCTTTCAACTCTATTTGGCATGAAGGGCTCTATTACATACATGCTCTATTACAATACATAAATCATGTATTTAAAAAATAAATATTATTACATACAAACTGAATTCTTCACCCAGAGAGGAGGTGTTCGTCAAGGTTGCAATTTAAGTCTGACTTTATGTTATGTGAATATAAATTATCTTAAGTGTCTGTTTTATGCTGATGACCTGGTTCTACTGTCTCTCACCGAACAAGGACTTCAACAGCAGATTGATATAGTAGAAAAATACTGTTAGAACATCTATATAATATAATAATAATAATACCATGTATAATTTCCAAATTCAAATTACTTAATTAAATTCAGTTGGAAAAACATAGGTTTCTCTGCAGACTGTCATACCACTTCATGAAAGTTTTTTTCTCACTGTTACTCATCCTATCATACCCGTAGAAGGCAGGATCTGGGTAATTGCTTGTGAAGTATTCATTCTTAAGTGTTGAACTTCTTAAGTGTTGAAAAATAGCCCTTCTCTATATCCTAAAACCCTAATGCAGCAGGTGTTTCTGACAGACGCAGGAGTAGAAAACTGAATGCATCCATCTGCAGCTGTCAGAAATTAGTGTGGTGAGCATGACTACATCTATACAAAGCAGCAGATTTACTTAGTGCAATGACCAAGTTTAATAAGATTTTGCTACAATGCTGCAATTTGTCAATTTTATTATTATTTTTAATTATTACTCGCCAAGTCAAAAATTCCTCGATTTTACTATTCAATGAACTGTCCAATTGATCAAATGTACTATTTATCAAGCTACACAGACCATCTAGGCTCCCGATCTCATCATTTACAACAACACAGCCCTTGAGTTCACCATTTAAATGGTAAATGGTGTATAACGCTTTTCTAGTCTTCCAACCACTCAAAGCGCTTTAACATGTCGTCATTCACCCATTCACACCCATTCATATACTGACGGCAGGGGCTACCATGCAAGGTGTCACCTGCCCATCAGGATCTAACTAATAATTCATACACATTCATACTTCGCTGGCGCAGCGGTCTCAATTTTGATAATTCTATTAATCATTTTAATTTAAATTTAATTTAATTAAACTTTTACACTCTGGGCCCTCTCAGGAGCCCTGCATTCTGAGAGTGATGATTCCTGATTGGAGTAGAAGGTTTAAGTTGAGCAGGCAGGAAGGGGTGTGTCCACTAACAATTTAAAGTCTGATCTACGTAACATGGTTAGCTTCCCTACATTGGCTACCTAGCCAATGTAGGGAAGCTAAGACTAGCCAAAACTGCCCTTTTGACATGTCATTGCAGGGCAGGCCCCTCAAATGAAATGTCCACTTACCATGGTGGGGGAGTTTGTTTGCACCCTGTGAGCTGTGTTGTCGGAGGCAATAGCTCCTGGTAGGGTCTCTCAATCCAAAGTGGGCTCAGGAGAGGGGCCAGACCAAGCATAGCCCGAAAAAACACCATGTGGGCTCGTCACTCACAGGGATAGGCATAAGTGTCAGGTGCAGGGTGTTCCAGGTGCCAGTAAATGGCGGGGACCAAGGCATGCCAATCCCTGGCGTGGCAGACTGGCTCTAGGGACGTGGAAAGTCAACCTTCTGCCAGGGAAGGAACTGGAGCTGGTGCAAGAGGTGGATCGGTACCAACATGATATAGTTGAGCTCCTCCGTGGAGGAGGCAGAATTTGAAGGCTCAAGGGAAAGACCCATATATATCCCTAGCAGAGGTTGTTGAGGTAGTCCGAAAGCTCCTTGGTGGTAAGGAGTCAGGGTTAGATGAGATTCACCCTGAGATGCTGAAGGATCTGGACATTTTTGGGCTGTCTTGGTTGGCCCTCATCTTCAGTGCCGCATGGAGATCGAGGACAGTGCCTGTGGAGTGGGAAACCAGTATTGTGGTTCCCATTTTGAAAATGGGAACCTTGGAGGAGTATCCGATTTTGGGGAGCTCCGAAATGCATCTCTGCTATTTGCAGATGATGTGGTTCTGTTTGCTCCTTCACAACATGCACCGAAGCGTTTTGCAGCCGAGTGTGAACTGGTTGGGATGAGAGACAGGGATGACGTGTCACTGTACAGGGGGCTTCAGAAACGTGACCTTGAATGGGTACCTTTTGTCCTGCAATTGGCCCATTTAAAATCAAGTTTTATGAAATTTATGAAAGTTATAATTTATCACACCATAGGACAATTTTAAGATTTGGCTAAAATATATACTGATTTTTAATAATAGTTTTTATAACAGGTCCATGTTAAACAAATAAATGACAGGGTAAAAATGTATTACCATTTGGGCGGTGTGTCACGCTTATTGCGCCCACTTCGCTATTTTCAGTATAACTCTCGCCTTAGTGCAGTTTCACTGTGAATTTATCATGTTGATGTGAGGCACCAAACTCTTAAGGCTTACCTGAATTAATTGTAAAGAAAGAACATTAACTGAACCTTTTGGAAATCGGCAAAAGGTTGATTCAATCATTTTCTCTTTTCAAAGGGAAGTTGGGAGAGTGAGGATGGAGGAGTGAGGAGCTGCATGGCATTTAGCATTTTTCTTTTTTGGGAATACTATATTTAAGATTCAATAACAGTTCAACTTATTCCCATTAAAAAGTTTAGGAGTGAAATGAGAATATCAATGAGTCTCATTTCCGTGCTTTAAAGCAGCTATAATCAATATTTGTATTGTAAATGAATGTTAAATAGACTTGTACTAGTATAGTGCACAGCTTACTAGAGTTAACCAAGTTAGGGTTCAGTGTTTAGCCCGAGGACACATCGACATGAATTAGCGGAGTCAGGGAATGAATTGGCAACTCAGCCATGTGTCGGTTATATCGACAATAGATCACATGACTACAGTTCCCCTAGCTCTACAGAAAAAATGTCTTAAAGTCTGGAAATGTCTTAAAGTCTGGAATTGTAAAAGGCGGAGGCATTAAACTTCGTCTATGGTGAGTTTTTCCCTATGTCAACATATGGTAAAATCTACTGAAAATCCGGAATTTAAAAGCGGATATTTAAATATTTTTCCTTTGAGAGTTATTAAAAGGGTCTTGAAATTCATCACATTTAGACTTAAAAATGTATAGATACCCTGAGTAGGTTCAATTGAATTTAGGGGTTTACTGTAAAATACGGTAACCCAAGCAGACAAATATGGTAGCCCATATACTGTATTAACCTGCTGTGGCCCATAGGAGCACTAGATGGGACCTAGCAGGGTCCCCAAATGTGAGAGTCTGGTTGTACCGTGTGAAGCACGTCAAGGGCCAATCATCAACCCGTATAAATTGACTCCTGTAGGCCCCAAATGGAAGAAACCGGGCTTATTCATGTGGGGCCTGTATGAAGCCAATCAAGGGCCTTTTATCAACCCATCTGGACTAACCCATGGAAACCAAAGACAAAAATTGTCTTGGCCCCAGTTGGGTTGCTCATACGGGCACCATATATCAGCCCAGGTGCAACCCATTTGCGCCCCTCATGTGTGTGTTATTGATGGAATATTGATTAGTGTAGGGTCTCCATGTAATCATGACTATACACTATATCAGACCAGTTACTCTTACGGAAGTGAGGCAGCATGTCAACAGAATTGAAGGTGGAAATACCAATCTTACGTGAGATGTTTTTACTTGGCAGAGAGTTATTGCCTTATTTATACTGTGGAATGTTTCAAAGCTGCAAATTATGTTTCAAACACACAAGAAAATTTCCTAATACAAAAATCTGAAACATAACAATAAAATAAGGGCTGGATTTAAAAATAAAATACATTAAAGAAAGCTTTTGAAGATTTGTGCATTTTAAAATAAAGAACTGAATCGTCCTTGCCCTGTGGTTTTAAATTAATTTCATTCAAGTCTAAAATTATGTCAAGCAAAAAAAGCCACGATATCCATATTCTTATCATAATCTAAAAAGAGATAACACTGAGAGCAGGGACTATATGTGATTTTGGAAACCAATTGATGTGTTAGGATTCTAATGGATCGATCATATTGGGCTATTGGATTGTTTATTTTCAGTGCCTACATATTTTTATTTGAGTGGGTAAGTCTGCTCAAAAGATTTGTGCATTGTCTCGTATTCACTATGAGACTTTTAATAATTGCCAGTCTCTGAACATAAGAGACACACTGGTTTTGAATTGCCTGGGGAAGAATGAACATATAAGAGTCTCTCCATTCTTGGATAAAGGCTCTGGTATTGCTGTCCACTTTTCTCTTTTTCAAGCACGCCATGTGAAATAACTTCTCTGACTCATGTCCTTCCACGACAATCTGTGTCTCCCCCGTGGGTGTATATCTCACTCAAGTCGCGATGCTGATCGGAATACACATATTTGATTGGCTGAGTAGCATCACATGAGACAATGCATGCAATTGGTCTGTGTGTTTCCTGGAGAGCCATTCAGCGAGACAAAGCTGCAAAGGTTAAAATAGAAGCTCTTCTTCAAAATTGAACACTTTGAACACTATACTCAAGTATATCTGTCATATGTCCAGGTCCTGATACAACGATGTCTGGGTCCGGACCCACACTGCGGTCTGCCTATAAGTGACCCATGTAGAGCATAAGTGTCATCTGTGTACTCAAATAAAGTTTGAAACGGATGAATGTGGTGTGTTGCTTACGGTCAGTATTTACTACCTGTATTAAAGCATTACATATTCATAGTCAGGATGTTAAACTGACTAGGTTTTTTTTAACCCTTCTGCATGCATGAATTTAAATATGTTTTTAATATCACCTGTTTAAACAGAGTAATTACATAAAACCTTTGTAAAAGATCATGTTATATTTGTCTAATATCACAAGATAATACCTGATGGAGCTCTCAGGTCAATGGTCATCCTAGCGTGTCTTTTCTAATGGTTTCTCCTTCTATGAGGACAGTCTGCTTGGTTCAGGAGCACCTCATCGGACAGGAGCTTCAGAACCAAGCATTAGGTCACTCAGATCACCTGTGAATCATGGCAGATTTAGCTAACATTATACTGTTATGTACATCAAGGTTTATGACAGTAAGTGTTACAAGAGGAACGTTATAGTTTACTACAACATCAGCATCTCACATATGTAGTTATGGCAACAGCTACAAACAGTGTAAAAAAGGATATATATTAGTTGTATCCAGTACAGCGGAAGAAATTAATTACTTAGAGCATTTGACTAAGAGTGTTACTGATGCTGTGTATACCAAAAGCTTGTAAACACAGTATACCTGGAAAATAGCATAATAGGGCCTGTTTAAATTTGTCCTGGTGAATTGCTGCATAGCAATGAACACACAGTGCCAAAGTCTTATGACATAATATCAATTAGGTTATTTCAACTGGTGTCTCTTTCAGGGGAGCCGAGCTTCCCCGTACCACTGGCCTGAGCAAGTTAGTGACTCGTGCTAACTAATCAAAGCTAACGGTATACAACCAAGGAATCGGAATTGAAACAGTTTTTCTTAATTCAATACGGTTTGATAATTGTTTTCTCACATCTGCGCCTTCAGGACGGTCAGCCAAGTAAATCTAAACACTCAACAGAGCAGCAACGCGCCCACAGCAGTCTGGATTACGCAGGCGGGCCTTGACGCTTACAAAGTCAGTTTAGCTGCATTCCAGTGCACTGTTTCACAAAAAGGCAACGTGGAAAAAAACAGATACCCCCATCGTACCTAATACTGTAACGTCAACACAGTCTCTTATTACGTACAACTTCATTACTCCAGCATGTGGACCTACAATTGAAGCTAGCCGCATTAGCAGAGCAGCATGCTAACGCTAACAGGCAAACAGTCAGTTAAATAAACAGTTACTAAAATAACATAAAAATGGCAAAACTTACAGCTTCCAAGTTTGAAATTTGATCACAGACAGCCATGACAGGTTCATCCACAGCTTCAGTTTGGAAGATGTTACTGACCCTTGTTGAGTTTTCCTGTTGTTGTGAGTACATTTTTGTAAAACATCCTAAAAACTAAAACTAAATTTAATCCACAAGATTCACATCCTCAGATGGTAGAAGTAAGTTACTTGAAGTCTGTTCTTGGTTGGTTCATGCAGCCAACAACAGAACAAGTAGCATTCTTTGCTTGAGACACTTTGGGGGTCAGTAGACACTGGGGACCCGTATTTGTGTTTATAAGCCATGAAAAAGTGCATTTTGCTTAATAGATAACCTTTAAGACCTCCATCAAGCTGTGTTATGAAACTTTTACCTTTTTGGTAAACTGGGTTGCCACGGGAGCGCGACGGATTTCGTTGTGTTTAAATTTTGTTATTGTAATGTTAAGCCCGTGACAATACTCAATATTGAGGGTTTTGAGATATCAGGGAACACATTATTTGCCATTTAACAGAAAACTCTTGTTGAGGGACTAGGGTTGCTTGAAAATGAAGGAAACTTGTTATATGATATGGTTCTTGTGCAGGAAAGGGAGCTCGGTTTCGGGACCACACCCCTGAAAATAATTTGTTTTCCCTTATCTAAATATCTGTGTATAGTATGATGTTTGGAGAACAAAAACTGAATAACAATGGCTTCAAAACAATGTCAGTGGGCATTAGTTCTCTCTCACCCTCTGTATTCACTGCTTGTCCCATTCTCTGTGACTTCTCACTTGTTTCTCATGCCAATGTGCATTAAAAATAATTTGAAAGAAAATGATATACAGCTTCTTTATTTCATCTTTGTGTTTAAGTCTGCAACATTATTGATTTGAGTTATTGAAATATGTTTCATACAGCACATATTTCTAAGCAAAATGTGTGTTTACAGTTACATTTGTATACAATATTACATTAAATTACATTACAGTAAAACTATGCTGGAGGTTTGTTCTGTTGAGCCTAAAGGGTTCCATTGTATAACCCAAAGAACATATATTTATGTTGTAATAGCAGTATTACCTGCTCTTCCTCGCCAATCTTCATCGCCTCGTTCTTAATTTTTCGCAGATCCTTGGGCGAGCCCAAAGCGGCGAGGGTCCGATCATCCCTGCTTCCAGCTTTAATTGGGGCCCGAGCACAGACTGCCTCAACAAAGGCCATATTGAAACTATAGTGATCATTTTTTCTTAATCTTATGTTCCCCAAAAGGTGCTCCAAAACTCACCAAACATGGCAAATCTATCGACACTGCTGAAAATTTGATATTTTATGGGTCTCGTGCTTGATTGTGACAAAATGACTCAAAAGCAACCGCTCAAAGTTTTCAAAATAAAAGCCTTCTTTAACTTTCACGTAGCTGTGTGAAATTTGGTAGGCATGTAACATATGGAGACGTTAAAAAAGCCTCTTGTAGATATACCATTAACCCAACGGGAGGTTGTCCATTTTTAATATAAGGGGCAAATTTAGGCAATTGTTTGCCTTTCACATTCGGTATACTTTAAGGAACTTATCCTACAGAATAAATCCCACCAACTTCAAAATAAATCAATACATTTTAATGACATGTATGATTAAAAGTACTCAAAATCTTGAGTTTTCGTGAAAGGACCTTTGGAGTGGCCATTTTACACAATTCGCCATGAAACACAATGTTGTTATAACTGGAATGTACATCGTCCAATCTCTCCTATATTTCTCACATTTGGGAGGCTTCACTAGAGTCCAGGCCTGAATATATCTACATTCCAATATTCACTCATAGTACAGCCCCCTATTCTTTAGTCCCCCCCTTTGTAATCAATGATCCGTTTTTGGGAGGCATCATTCCACTCTGGAGAGAGATCCTGTTTCATCGGTGTTGGTTATCCTCGCCCCCTTTTATACCCCATTATCCATCTGTCGTACATACTAGAGTGACACATCATTCCACTCGGCAGAGAGAGTTCCTGTTTTCATTGGTATTGAAACTGCTACCCTACAAGTTATTCCCATACCCTTAGATAACCCATGACTTGTCAATAGACACTTATGGAAGATATCATTACAGTTAACAGAGACATCCACTTTCATTAGTGACGTTTACATCGCCCCTGCACTTTGACCCACTCCCTTTCAGAATTCATGAAGCGTTTGTTGCAGTCTCTTGTGAGAGGCATCATAACACTCCTCTTCACTGTAACTGCGATGCCCTGCATCCTGCCACTACCCCTGACGCCCGGAGAAGTGAGATGGCCTGTTCATTGGAGGCAGCGATTAACGGGCCCTCGTTGTCTGCATTGCCGGCTCAAATTCCTGTGAGCTTGAATGAGCTAGAAACATGAAACTTTGACCTATAACTGGAAATAATGTGCAAGATTTTGGAAAAGCCACTTACACCATACGGTTGACATAAAACACATGTTAAGCTCTATCTGCTCTGCAAAAAAGTTGCAAGGACCACTAATGTTCAATTAACTACATTATCCAATATACTGAATTTTTGGAAAAAAAGATTTCTGAAATCACCTCCTAAACCTAAGGTCTGATTTCTACAAATTTGTCTCAACCTAGGCCTTCCTGTTCCTCTCTCCAGCCACATTACCACTTACCCCAGGCTCCTGCATTTCCATTCCCCATTCATCCACCAGAGGTGCTCAGACTCTCCCACCCAACTCCAACATTCATTCACATTTTTTCCAGCACAATTCCTACCCAAGTACTATCCATCTGGTATGGCGAGTTGACAATATCCATTTGGTATCGCCAAACATGTAACCCCAAATTGGTATTGACATGTCTGTTGTTGTTGTAACTGTTCACATTCCATTTTTGAACCATATTTTATTATCTACTTTCCAATAAAAAATGTAAAGTGAGTGCAGGGTGTTATAGAGCCTGATGCAACACAAACACTATGTGTCTACAGCAAAAACACTACAACGTTATGCATATTATCATCGAGCAGAAAAACAGGATTAAAATGAAAATGAATGAAAAGCAGTAACAAAAAGCAAATTAATAAAAATCGTTAAACACATTTCTGGTAGATTGGTAGAATTGTTATTATTGTGCACAAAAAATAACAGAGCATATATGATATACTAGCACATCTTTCAAAATAATAATAAATAGTGAATGGGACCTGGTGGGGTCAGGAACGATGACTAATTGGGAGAATAATGTTGCTAGTAATGGCAACATCTTGAGAAAGCATGAATTTGGAGAATACAATATATTTACTTACGATGGACAGACGACTTGCTTGCCTTTCTTTCCCTTGGATTTCCCTTCTTTGCCTAGGGTCAGCTTCCAACAACACAGCAGCAACAGTAGCAAGATCATCGACCTCAATCCTGCAGCCATGGTACCTAAAACAGAGCAAAATGCTGCCCTTAACACATGTACCTGTGAAATACTAATCAACAATAACCTTAACAATGGGGCCAACCTTGACAACCCTGGCAACTTTTAAGACCCTATTACTGACGTGTTAAGGCCCGAGCATGAAAGTGCCATGGTCAAACGGATGCTCCAAACACATAAAACCTGTCAACATTAGATGAGAATATACAGTGATTGGTTTATGCTCATTAAGCTGGCTCCATAGCGCCCCCTAATGTGTGGAAGGTATTAGTTTTGACATAGTTGCTTAAATATTGACGAAATTTGGTACCCACATTGCTCACAGCTTTTCATCAATTTAATTTATTTTTTAAAGCCCAAAATCACAAATCACACATTTGCCTCAGAGGGCTTTACAATCTGTACACAGTAGTAGCAGTAGTATATATATATAGAGAGAGAATAATATTGATAAGAAAACCTGTAATGGGTAGGTAATATAATAGTAATAGTAGTAATCATTCAACATATTCTTAATTGTTTTTCATTGGTGGGGCCCAACCAGAAGTCTCCCCTTTTTAATTTTGTTTCTGACATTTTTATTTTTTGCAACCTTTTTCCAACTCCTCTTACAGGGTTTATTGGATTCGTTACCGTCCCATTGGCTGTCATCAGCTCCACTCAACCAGAAGTCAGACATTTTTTTATTTAATGTGTTTTTCATTTATTTTATGCCAACATTTGTTTTGTTAGCACATTGAGCTGGACATTTGTGACGAAATTGAAGACAATCTGACTTGGCCAATCAAATAACATATTAGTGGGTGTTAAAGTTGCGTGTAGTTCATTTGTGTGTTGTGTACTGTTATGTTGTCCGTCAGACCATAGCAAGTTACCCCACAACATTTGTTGCAATAAACAATGAGGAGGGGAGGTTTAGAGTCAGGAATGCCAGCTCCTGAGAGCAAGTATTACATGTGGGGGTGTTTGTGCTGTTAGTCTGCATCTGACTCTTCTTCCCCAATTTATGTGAAATAATCATAAGGTAATGTAAATGTTGTAATTCATCTTCTCATTTCACATGTATAAGAATGTCACTATTCATTATGTGTTCTAACCAGGGACGGGTTGTAATTATTAAAACAATATTGCAAGTTAGCCTTTGACAGAAATCCTTCAGTATACACATTTGTATCATGTTATTGTAACCTATTACAATGTATTCCTAAATGTACAGTAGTAAGAAGACGATAAGTGTCATAGATTCGATGCAATAACAATTTAATTAAATTGAGGGGATATTTATGTCAAACACATTCTATTCTAATCCCTCATAACAGACACAATTGGAAAAAAATGTATTTTTAAACCTTGCTGTTTCAGTTGCTAGATGTGTTTTGTCCCATGTCTCAAGAGCAAGTTGTCTAAAATGCTTGTTCGTGTTCTATGATTGATATGTTCATTGGTTATTTTGTATTTGCAGTGCGCGTGCCTTGATCAGCGGTGTTGTGGCATGTTTGCGACAGGAGGAGAGGAAGATGGCTATGCTGCGGAGGAAGCTAGCAGCCACCAAGGTCAAGCTGTCCAGCTCCCAGTTTATGCAAGCCTCAGCTTGCTGTGCAGCCAAACGCAAGTGTTTGTGTTTCATTGTAGTTTGACTTTTGTCAAAAATACAGTGCTGTCTAATGTGCCACGCAGCTTCGACCTGCGATGCACCAACGTGCTGAAGATTTATTCCAGCAATTATTGAGAGCAAGACACTCTTTAAAATGAAAGACAATTTGAAATATTAATAAAACAGATCAACAAGCTTTCGACCTTAAGATCTAAATTAAATTTAAATTAGAACTAATACAAAAAGGTGCTTCACAATGTTCCTGGTGCTTCATAACCTCAACTGCTGCATGTTTTGATCTAAACTTAAGGTATAAATGTCAAAAAATAGATTTAATTGAAACAAATGAATCAATAATATCAGTCACTAATTCTACCTGGTCACATGCAATCATTTTCATCTGGTTGTGGTTCATTGTTATTCATTGTACTGTTCATTCCATTCATTTTGTTTATTTTATCTTTAATTCATTTATTTTCTGTTTTGTTGTGTAGTTAGTCTAATAAATATTATATTTATAATGAACTTGATAATTTGATTTGTGTGTATATGAAATAATAGATCCCTGTACAACATTGCAACCCTGAGATTTAGATTTAGTTGATTAATATTAAACTTTGAAGTTGCATCCAAAATTGAGTCTGATCTTCAATTCTGTTAGTTAAACTAATACTGGCATAAGCTGAGTACAATCTTTCTTTTATATTTATTTTGGGGTTTATAAATTACAATTGAATTATTAATAATCTTTACATATCTTGATATTAATTGATTATTATTAAATCTACTACCAGAAACGACACTACATTGTGTAAAATTGTCTTTGTGCCTGATGCTGCTTGCTCTTAGCTCTTAGACTGACAAACCATATGCACATGTATGAGTGCGTTCAACATTAACTTTCAGATCAGAGTGGGGCCTGATGGCCAGGGACCCTAAGAGCATCCCATTGGTTGATTTTAATGTTGCAAATCCATTCAATTCAATTTAATTCAATCATTTTGTTCAGCCAAAAATCCAAAATTTGTCTGAAAAATGAAAAGTGCACCTTTTGTTGCTTCATTACATTTTCTTGCATGGATATTGTGTGGCCAAACCATAATTTATATACCAAAATCACAACTGCATCAGACACATCCAGCCCACACCAAAAGTCCCCCAGGGATGTGTACTCTCCTCACTGCTTTTCTCCCTCGGATGACTGCACCTCAGGAAACCCTGATTCATGAATTTTGCACATTACGGTCATTGACCTTATCTGGAACAGAGACGAATCTGCTACAGACAGGTTGAACAGCTGGCCCTCTGGTGTGGTCAGAACAACCTGGAGCTGAACAGTCTTAAGACTGAGGTGAGGGTGGACTTCAGGACCAGTTCCCCTACACTTCCCCCATACCCATTCCAACTAACAATGTCTCTGCTCAGGGAGGCTTTCAAGTTGCTGGGATCCACCATCTCCAAGGACCTCAAGTGGAGTTTCCAGCATAGATACCATCAGAAAAAGTGCCCAGCAGAGGATGTTCTTCGTGCGCCAACTTAGGAAGTTCAACCTGAGACAAGAGCTGCTAATGCAATTCTACACCACAATAATCCAGTGTTCTCTGCTGCATCTATCAATGTGTTGTTTGGTTCAGCTGCCAAACAGGACAGGAACAGACCACATACCATCCAGGACTCAACACCTACAGAGAGAGGCTGCCTGTTATGGCCCCAGCGGGATATTAAAATGTGATTGTGTTTTGTGTGGCTGTGTTTTGTGTGAGAGTGAGTGCCTCGTCTTTTTTGGAGGATATGTCTTCAATTTAGGTGCCTCTTTCTGACTGGCTGGGGTCATGGGTTCAGCCTGGGGTGTGTCTGCTGCTGACTGGTCCATCCATCACATTCTGACTTTGAAAAATGCTTGGGTTTCCTGCAGTCCGGGGACAGCAGTTTGACGGCAGCGTTGTACTGTCCTTGGCCTCCAGAAAAGTGTCATTTAGGGTTAGCCAGTAGATAGATTATATTTGTTGATGTTATGGCCTTGGGTCAACCTGAGTAATGTGTGTTTCAGTTGATCGTCAGTGCAACTTATTTGAGTCGAATAATAAATATTTCTTCCTACAAATGCTACTGCAATTTGGTATTCAGACTTTGGTTTGTGGAGCGAGGAGGAAATGCCTTTTTTAACTTTTATGTTGCGCATCTAACCTCTAGATGGGGGTTTAACATAAATAAGGGCTTTTTTACGATATGAACCTAGGACTTTTCACGTTATATATGGTTTGGGCACAAGATGTTTGTAAAGCCTATTAGCCCAGCATGCAGAATAATAGTGAGGGAAGCTAGCGGCATACAGAGAGGGACAGAGAGGGGACTAGAGAGTGTGTGGGTTGGAGGAGGAGGGGGGCTGGACTGCGGCATTAGACTTCACTGTCGAAAAGCGACGACACAGCTTAATGAAGCAGTTATTGTAACATGCGCGCATACAAACGTTCAGACTGTTTCTTATAGCAGGAAAACTGTGACAAGTCATTAGAATGTAATGTACTCAACACGCATAGGTTAAAAAAATAGGCTCTTACAATTACATTCACACAAGGACAGGACAACAAAACCCTAGGAATTGTCCTTCAGTCTGAGGTAACAAGATCTGTATTGCTCTCTTTCTCTCTTTCTTGCACACACACACTGCTGCATGACTGCACCTGCATAGAAGAGTATGAGACAGAAAGTGATATTGCATATTTCTATGATTCTTACCTCTAGAGTGTTGAATCATTATTTCTGCTGCAGAACAGGGAGTCCGTGGTTAGTCACTGAGACGCTGTAGCCTGACTGACTCTCTCTGTCTCTCGTTTTCTCTCTCTCCCCCTCTCTCTCTCTCTCTCTCCCCCTCTGCTGTGCTGTGCTGTCCTGTGTGTGTTCCTTTATGTGCACTGATTTATTGTCCTATTCCAACCTCCTATATGCCTGCCTAGAGGAAAGTAGCACAGTGCAATTATTGACTCCTCTCTCTTCTGAACAGAAATACGGAAATTTCTTTATTAATAGGCTGCTTTTTATATATATGTTTAACTCGAGGTGCTACGTCAAAAACTAAAACAATATATTGTTGTATGTTCTCTCCCATTAGAGAGACTACAGAGTGAGTGATAATTAGGAGAAAATAAAAGAAGAAAACTTAAATAAAAATGTCAAACATACTGTGGCGTCAGCATAGCCTACACCTGAGAAGAACGCATTACTGTAGCACGAAAATAGTTGTATGTTATTTTGAACAAGCCAAAGTTCTTCACAATATCCATCATCCATCACTGAGCAGAATACACTGTTGCCGGCTTTACTGCATAACTTAGCATCAGGTTACATAGCAACTGATTGTTGGCTATTGAAAACTACTGATTTAATGTCACAAACTAGCTGCTAATATATTTAGTTCTCCTTGTTGCTATTTATTACTATATGATGTTTAATTGTGAACCAAGGACCACCCCATAAAATAGGTGATTGAGATGTGAGGCTTAAACTTTGTATCACTATTCGTTTTGTGTGGAAGCTTTGATAGGGAACCGCTGTAGCACCCGTGAACGATCAATCACCTCAGGACCCTACGTAGAGAAGAGGAGGAGGAGAGAGGAAGAGAGAGGAAGAAAAGAACAGGGAGGGAGGGGCGCTGAATACGAGAGCAGAACAGGAGGAGTGGGCTGTTGGCAGGTATATATGGGGATGCAGGAAGTGGCGCGGTTGAGTTGTGGTCCTGCTCTTGAAATTCTGCTAGGTAGCTTGGATAGGGAATCCGTAGCACCCAGGTACGACGAACACCCCCAAAACCCTGGTTACTTGAGACTAGATTGAGCACAATTGAGATTCATGTACGATCTGAGCGAATGTAGTGGAGGGAGCCATTTCTCCAGAAACTACGATGAAAGGGGATGGCATGGGTCGAGGTGTTGGGTTGGGGGGAGAACTCAGAAAATCTGAGGCACCCTGAAATAGCAGGCATGAATATTGCTTCTGCGAGCAATGTGAGGATCATTATATCCCGAGTGGATGGTGTGGCTGCATAATGACAGCAAGTTAACAGTAAATGATTGCCCCTAGGATTTTGAGCAGGCTCTTTGCATAGAAGACCTTTGGATGATGGTATGAATTAGGTTAGACAGCAGGAAGGCTGGAGACCAGACTCTGGCTAAATCATAACAGCTTAGAGAAGAAGCTTATTCCACTAAGGTCAATTTTGATGGTAAGAGTTTTCAATGGCCATCACAGAAGGGGCAACAGTAATGAGTACAGGTAATGGTGACGTGATGTACTGGTCTTGTGGACATATTGCAAACTCTTCCAAGTTGACAAGTAAAATGAAAAAGTTGAGGGAGAATTAGTTCTAAAAATCAATCAGTGAAAGTAGGGCATAATTTATAAATTGAACGACGTTCAAAAAATGGAGGAATCAATGTTGGATGGGTGTCTGCAAGTGGGTCGATCTTCTAAACTTCTATAATGAGAATTGAAAAAGCAGCAGTAGCCCGGACATGTCCTGCACGATGAACGTACTGGTGTGTAATAGAGTGAATGGCATGATTGATGGGGCGTAGCGGTGTCCTTCGATGATTAGATTAACGGCTACAAGGTCAAGAGTAAAGGGATGAACCTGCTGAACCATTCATGGTCCCACGGAATGGCTGAGGCTACTGTGGGATAGACATGTGCACAGATTGTAAAGCCCTCTGAGGCAAATTTGTAATTTGTGATTCTGGGCTATACAAAATAAACTGAATTGAAGTGAATTTTGTAGAGCAAATAGGAAATGTCTTGCGACCCCCAGGAGCTGATCTACAGGGATCCATCTTCCATCATGGAAACTCCCAAAGCCAACAGAAGGGGCGATTTAACGTGGGGACCAATTTTCCTTGCGTCAGTTAATCATTTTAGCAGACAGTAATCCCATTCCGGTTAGTGAGATCAGCGTGGCTTGTACTGTCCGGTGAGAAATAGTCCAAGAGTGATGTATTGGAAGAAAGGATTGATAGCAAGAGATAAATAAAGGCTGGCTATTGGGAAATTATGCCAAGGGCAAAGTTGAGGTGGCCCAGGAAGGAGAGAACTTGAGGTGTCCGGGATGAGGTTGATGGTAGCCCTCTGGGATAAAATTTACTCTAGAGAGAAGACTAGAGTAAAGTATGGGTGGAACTAGCTGCTGTGGGGGCTGTGGTGGAGAGTAGGGTACCCTCACCCCAGAGCCAGTAGCTTAAGCTGACATAAGCTGTGGGCACTGGTGAAGGTGGGAGACAGAGGAGCCCTGGCTAATGCAAGCTGCTGCGATTCCTGGAAACTGCTGACAGGGGTAACTGGCATCCTGGTGCCAGGGCTAGAGCAACCTGCTGCTGTTGCTGGAAAGTAGGCATAGGGGGGACAATGGCATCTGGCTTACAGGTGCCCCGGCTAGGGAAACTTGCTGTGCTTGCTGGGAGTTTTCAGCTGGGGGCACTCGCTTCCCGGTGCTAGGTGCGCTGGCTAGAGCAAGCTGCTGCTGTTGCTGAAAGTAACAGCAGGTGGCGCTAATATCCCACTGCCAGGAGCCCCGGATAGAGCAAGCAGTTGCTGGAAATCGCTGACAGATGGCACTGGCATCCCGGTGGCACTGGCATCCCGGTGGCACTGGCATCCCGGTGGCACTGGCATCCCGGTGCTAGGTGCTAGGGCGACCTGCTGTTGTTACTGGAAGTAGTCTGCAGGGGCTGGCATCCTGGTGTAAGGCGCCCTGGCTAGATCAAGCTGGTGCTGTTGCTGGAAGTACTCAGCTGGGGAACTAGCGCCCCGCTTCCAGGTGCCCCGGCTTCAGTAACCTGCTGTGGTTGCTAGAAGAAGACATCGGAGGGGCGTTTCCATCCAAGTGCCAGGTGCCCCGGCTAGGGCAACTTGTTGCTGTGGGGGGCACCCTGGATCTGAGTTTGTATTCTAAGGCTGCCTTTGACTTTGGTAAATTTATGAGCTTGAAGTGAGTGTTTCGATGACATGTTGATATTGTTAGGTATTGCAACAATTGTCCTGATTGAAGCGAGGACCAACTGAATCGAAACTTGAGTTGAGTAAGATGGTATAACAGGTGAAAGGTGCATTCATGTGCTCGTAAAATGTACCCATTTCTGGAGTTGGGAAGTCGTTCTTCTGACTTCTGTTTGTTCATGAGCTAACGTGCATGTATTATATCTGAGTGTAATGGAGTAACTGGCGTCGTAATAGCTAAAGTAACAAAACTTCATAGGGTTGTTCAATAACATCATAGACTGTGTATAGGAAGGGGATATAGTTGTCGTGACATCACCCATTGGTTTGTAGATTTCGGTTTTGAAACCTCTAGTTCGGCATTTTGGCTGTTGCCGTGGCAGAGATGTCGTACGTGGCAATGTTTACTGAGGTAATAAATACAGTGAGAAGTATTCATTTCTTATACAATCCTTTAAGGCACTTCAACATTGGCTTCACAGTTCAGAACTG
Organism: Anoplopoma fimbria; assembly: GCF_027596085.1. NCBI lineage: Eukaryota > Metazoa > Chordata > Actinopteri > Perciformes > Anoplopomatidae > Anoplopoma > Anoplopoma fimbria. The sequence goes on along the minus strand of NC_072457.1, from coordinate 18,908,869 downwards.
GAAGTTGCCGCAAAGTTAACATGTATCAACCAGATTCTGTAAAAGAATCAGTCGGCCCATCAATATTGACATTAAACTCATGAGTTTAATTAGTGAATAGTCCTAACAGGTGCGCTGATGTCGCTGTGTTGTTGGTGTGTTTGTGATGACGCACATGGAAGAGAGCTGTTGTTGACAGGTGGTGAACCTGAGGAGCTAGATGAGAGCGCTGAAAACTTTTGCTTTGTTTTCTGTTCTGAGAAATGGAATTACTTTATCTTTGTGACTCTTTAAGGGTAGCAACAGCCTGTTTGGAATATATTTGAGTCTGCAGACCTTGCCAGAGCCTGGTGATGCTGCGACCATGTTATGATTGCGATGCCAGAGTGGTCCGGTCGAGGGCAGGAGACTGCAAATATCCTCGGAGGCAATGGAGTAGCAGAACTGTGGCGACGGTGATGGCCTATACTGTTTTGTCTTGATGAAGGAGGTGAGCAAGGGAGAGATGTTTAGGCTAAACTCACTCTTCTGGACATTTTTTTGGGGGGAATACGGAAAGCAGTGCAAAGAAGGAAAAAAGGAGTAATGGTTATTTCAATTTTGTAATTTTCTAAGTACCGGTTTAAAGGTCAATATTTATAGATGCATATAAAATTTGTCAATAAGCGACCATCTCCTGACAATAAAAGGAAACAATATCAAAATAGCTGGCTAACATTAGCACTACTGAATATTAGTAAAGGCGCAATTGATAACATTGATTACAAATAGCCACTAGATCACACTCTCTTTCCCCCATTCTATTGCGTTTACTTCAAAACCAGTGGTTGCCACTTTGTTGCACAGACAGATATTGATAACATTGGAGTCACTCGTAGAACAGAGCTATCTTGTCACAAAAACAGGAAAAGGAAATAACACTACTTCCTGTCACATGCGCCACACATTTAGTAATTGAACACTGCATCATCTACACTTTACACTAGGTGGCAGTATTTGCTTCAAATAAAATACAAGTCATTACACTACCTATGAGTGGAAACCCACAAACGTCCCAGTATTGAGAGTGAATTTTGCAAAATACACATTTATGTATTACGCTACCGATACTTCTCTTGCCTCCTACAATCCATAAGGCACTAGATCTCACTGCTCCCTCAGTGATGTGCCTTCCTTGATGCTGTATTGATGTGTGGTGGTGACAAATGAGCAACAAAGTCAGCGTGGTCACTTTAGGGCTTATTTCAACGTCCGACTCTGGGTTGATGAGCTTGAATTGAGCCCCTTCTTCATTTGTAGTATTCTCATTTTTCAGCAGGAAGGCAAGACCAGACAGCCAATTAGTACTAGGTAGGTTACATGCAGCCACTGCTCGAGAACCATGGTCAGCTGGATTGTGCTCACTGGGAATGTGCTTCCACTGCTCTGCCTGAGAAGACTGTTTTAGTCTCTGCTCTGTTCACGTATACATAGAATTGTCTGTTTTTATTATGAATGTATCGGAGCACAACCTTGCTGTCAGTGTAGAAGGTGACTCTGTCAATATGCATGTCAAGTTCTCGCACAATAATCTCAGACATCTCCACAGCAAGTACTGCAGCACAGAGTTTGAGTCTGGGAACAGTAGGCTCTGGTGCAGGAGCTAGCTTGGCCTTACCCAAAACAAAACCAACTTCACTGCGACCACTCTCGTGGGTGACCTTCAGGTAAGCTACAGCAGCTATTGCTTTTACAGAAGCGTCTGAGAGCTCGCTGTACTTGGCTTGTGTTATGGAGAATGATACATATGTACGAGGCACAAACTGCTCTTTAAGATCTTGCAGAGAATCTTGCCATCTTCACCATTCGCTGTACATGTCCTGAGGCAAGGGGCTGTCCCACCCAAGGGCACTGCTGCTGAGCTCCCTGAGAAGAAGTCTTCCTTTTATTGTCACAGGGGCCAGGAAACCTAACGTGTCAAACAGGCTATTGATTGCCGAAAGCACTCCACGACGTGTGAAGGGCTTCTGATTCTGTGGAACTTGGAAGTTGAATGTGTCAGAACTGACATTCCAGCTGGCTCCCAAGCTACGCTGTACTGGGATCTCATCCTCCGACAGATCCAAGTCTTTAATGTCCTTAGCATGATTTTCAACAGAGAAGGCATTCATCACCTCCAGTCGGTTGGATGCCATCTTGTGAAGACGAATGTTGGATTGGGCAAGCATTTTTTGAGCTCTTTGCAAAACATCAACTGCTTCAGCTTCAGTCGGAAAAGACTTCAGAGCATCGTCAACATAGAAATCTATGTTCTATCCTTTCTATGAACTGCACTGCATCACTACCATACTGCCCTTCTGTTTCCCTTGCTGCCTTTCTCAGTCCAAAAATTGCTACAGCTGGAGAAGGTCGGTTACCGAAGACATGCACTCTCATGCGGTAGTCAACCACATCCTTGCTGAGGTTGTTGTCTTTGTAACAGAGAAATTACAGCAAGGCTAGGGCGTCCACTGTCTAAGATGTGTGTTTTCATTAACTTCCGCTACCAAGACACACGTCACCTACAATGACCCAACCCAAGTCCAGTTTCTGTGCATATGGTTCATTGTGTTTCGCATTTATCTGCTTCCTCACCTTGTGAACTCTCAGTAGGTCACGCCCGATGAGCAGAAGGATTTCTGCTTCTGGGTCTAAGGGTGGTATCTGTTCAACCAAAGGCCTCAGATGTTGGTGATGCCATGTCGCTTCAGGAGTAGGTATTTCCTCCCGGTTGTTAGGAATAACACTGCACTCAGTAAGTGTGGGAAGAGAGAGACTAATTGTCTTATTAATGGCTTCTACAATGAAGCCGTGTGCTCTTCTGCCTGATGTTTCACTACTCCAGCACAGGTTTTCAGAGTGTATGGTTCAGGTGTGTTATCGACATTGTCAAAAAACTCAGCTCTTGCGAGTGAAACATTGCTTTGTTCATCCAAGATTACATACACCCTTTTGATGTTCTGTCGCTGGTCCTGCTGGAAAACTTGAACAAGGCATATCTTAGAGCAGGATTTTCCTGAGAAACTACTTCCACAGACTTCCGTGCACAGACTTCCACAGACTTCCGTGCCTCCCCGCCATACTGTTTAGGGGGGCAGAAGGTGCTGAGTGACTGCAATGGCGGACCTGGATGAAGAGCAGATAAGTGTCTGCCACTCCCACATTCAAGGCACTTGATGGTAGCGTCACAGTTTTTTTGCCTGGTGAGTAGAAGACGCAAGACAGCGGTAGCAGATGTCATTTTCTTTAATAAACTTCTTTCTGCCCTCCAGAAGCATGTTTCTGAAACCCTTGCATTTTTTCAGTGGATGCGGCTTGTGATTCATGGGGCACATCTTACTCAGATCTTCAAGTAGCAAATCTCCCAGTTCACAGAGCTTAAGATGGTCTTTGCTGCTTAGTTTTGGGAAATTCTCCAGTTTCAGGAGAACCATAGCATTCTTCTAGTCTGGACCAGATCATTTTCAACCCAACAGATGGCTGACGACTGTTGACTCTCCTAATTCGCCGAGCATACTCCACTGACTCTGGGCCCAGCCATTTAATAAGCAGACTCACTTCTTCGCTGGCTGTGTGACCCAGTTCTGTTACAATGTTCTGAAAGGTGGACTTCCGGCTGAGATAGTTTTCAGGTTTGTCATCAAACTTAGTTAGAACTTCTGTTACCAGTTGGCTCTTTGTTAGAAACCTTGCAAGCTCAGTGGTAGCGTTATTGGCAGTAAATTGTGGATTGTGTATCTGTTGAGGATGTGAACCATAAGGTGAATAACAGTGTTGCTGTTTACCTGTATCATCATTCTTAAGTATTGCTTTAACATCCCCTGCTGGTGAAAAGTCAAACTGTCCCTCTAATCCACTAGGATGAGTTGGCGTGAACTGCCTCATTGTCTTCCAATGCTGGTGTGAAGCTGTAACATCATCATGCGGCACATGCATATCTCTCCTTTTATCAGCAGGCTCCATGTTGGAGTGCAGAGCTACATATTCACTAACCTTCTGCATCGAGTTTGTTTCCATAGGTAAAAGATCGAAACCTAGATTCCATTACCTCTGCTTTTGCACTAGCAGCTTCAACTTCCATTTCTTTCTGCACGAATGCCACTCTTGTTTTAGCAGCTTGTGCTTCTGCTCTTGCCTGGGCTGCTACCATACTAGCCCTGGTTGATGCTGATGACCTCACTGATTATCTAGTACTTGGCTTTCCTGAAGATTTGGAAGATTTTGTAGAGTGAGCATCGAGTGACCTGGTCTCCTCTCTTTCTTGTTCTGTAATCTCTGTGCTCTCCATGTTTTCTGTGGTGTCGGATAAACTGACATAAAGGAAGATTAAGCATTTGTTTGGAAAACTTAATTTAACCTTAAGCTGTTGCTAACTGTTATTGACTTCTAGTCCCTCGCAGAGTGCTGCCATTTCATTGTTCTGCTCAGACCTAATGTCGACTCTGTGTCCTGTATTGTGTGAAACTAGAAAACAGGCAAAAGATATATAAACAATAATTACTTTTCACCACACTAAAGAATGTGTTGTGATTTACAAATCATCACTAAATTTCAATATGTCATACAAAATAATGAAACATACATTCCTGTACCATCGACTCATATTCAATCAGTTACATGTTGCACATGTCATCAAAGACTTTCTATTTAAAACAAACTAACAAAATAAACTCTCAGAAATAAACTTAACCTATAAAAGTAAATTATACTTACTGGCATTGCCACTCAGAGGGCCAGAAAATGCAGGATGGATATTGATAACATTGGAGTCACTCGTAGAACAGAGCCATCTTGTCACAAAAAGAGGAAAAGGAAATAACACTACTTCCTGTCACATGCGCCACACTTTAGTAGTTGAACACTGCATCATCTACACTTTACACTAGGTGGCAGTATTTGCTTCAAATAAAATACAAGTCATTACACTACCTATGAGTGGAAACCCACAAACGTCCCAGTATTGAGAGTGATTCAAGCAACAGTTTTGTAACTTTGTTATTGAAATGGTGTATCAGTCAATATTAGCTCACTTTTTGCTAGACGTCTGACCTGTGGTGGTAACGTCACATAACCAAGGTTAATTATACAAACTGATAAAGACTGATATACCATATAGACATGATATATATATATATATATATATATATTTATATGTGTGTGTGTGTGTGTGTGTGTGTGTGTGTGTGTGTGTGTGTGTGTGTGTGTGTGTGTGTGTGTGTGTATTGCAGGTGCTGATTGGAGGGTCATCAGCTGGATGAGCCACACCTGAGCCGTTGTGGCTCTGCCGTAAATACCTTCCTCATTTGGCAGGCTCGGGCTCCTGGAGAGGACATCCTTTCTGCCATTTGCATGACAGTGTTCTTTTGGATTTAGTATTCTGTTTATTAATATACACTGCTACACACACCCATACGCACCTCAGGACTGACAACTGATACCGGCACTTTGTATTGTTTCCGTTATGTTAGTTGTAAAATAAAAATGCCTTTCTTGGCAGCCAGCTCACCCGACTCCCTGTTTTGTTGCAGTCTCTGAGTCGGGCTGTGACACTTTACTTACTAAAAATCAGACCGTCATTATTCAGCTAAAGCAACTGACACCAAAGGCCAGACTTTCACCTTAGCAGGGAGGCCTTGGCACTGCTTATCGACTTTCTCAACCAGGAACGGAGACAAGGATGGGGTGCCACAATCTGGAGATGGGGTCTCCAGAGTGTTTGGGATGCCCCCGATATGACCTGTAGGCAGTCTCTCCTGGGTTTGCAGGGCTGACTAGACACCTAGCTTTCAGGAAAGCTGCTGTAAAAATCAACGGCTGCTTTGTCCAAATCTAGCCACCAAGCAGCCCTGAAGGTATCTGCTACAAGGACAGGAGCCTCTTCGCTTCCATCACCCTGTAGGCTGTTTATGACCGTCAGGGCCGCTTCATCGTCTCCATCGGGCTCCACCACAGACCACTCTACCTGCATACTTCTCGTAAATAAAGAACCCTATGTATTTAACAATAACTTTATTTTATTCAAAAGAAAAGTATATATATAAATATATAAATTCCTCTAGTAGAGAAAAGACCCCGTCCAGCCTCTCCCCGCACAGCTGTGCTCTCCTCTCCTATCCTCTCCTCTGCTGCAACCTCATGTCCTCCATCATTAGCTCCAGCAGCTCATCATTTCTCTCTCTCCTTCTCGCTCTTGTCCTCTTCTTCCTACTCCTCATGGTCACCCACTGCTGTACTTGGCCCTTAGTTGCCCTCAGGGATGGAGGCAATTAAGACAGGGGGGTTAGGGCAAGGGGAAATGACGTGAGCGAAGAGTATGGAGCGCACAGAAGGGGGAAGCTGTCAGCGTTTAGTGGGCACACTAAATGATAGCCTTAGTACTGTGTTTATTTCATTATTAGATTTGATTGGCTTCTGTCAGTGTGTACATAAACCGACTCACTGTTTTAACCATACCTTCGACCTTGTTCTGGTATATGGTATTGAAATAGAAAATGTAATTGTTTCTCAACAGAACTCTCTTTTATCAGACCATTATCTAAAAACTTTTGAATTTTTACTACCAGAGTGTACACCATTAGGCAAAAGTTTTCTACACTAGATGTCTATCTGATAGTGCTGTAGCTAAATTTAAAGAAGCGATTTCATTAGCTTTTAATTCATTACCATTGCTCAATATAACAGAGGACTCCTACGCTAACTTTAGTCCGTCCCAGATTGACCATCTTGTCGATAGTGCTGCATGCTCACTGCGAATGACACTAGACTCTATAGCTCCTCTAAAAAAGAAGATAATAAAAGAAAGGAGTTTTTATTAGAAATTATCAATCTGTCTTTACTAACGGGCCATGTACCACAGGCCTTCAAACTAGCTGTAATTAAACCTTTTCTTAAGAAACCCACTCTTGATCCAGAGGTGTTGGCTAACTATAGACCTATATCTAACCTTCCGTTCCTCTCTAAGATCCTTGAGAAAGCAGTAGCAAATCAGCTGTGTGACTTTCTGCATAACAATAGTTTATTTGAGGATTTTCAGTCAGGATTTAGAGTGAATCATAGCACAAAGACAACACTGGTGAAAATTACCAATGACCTTCTAATTGCATCAGACAAAGGACTTGTCGCTGTACTTTTATTGTAAGACCTTAGTGCTGCGTTCGACACCATTGACCATCAAATCTTATTACAGAGACTGGAGCATCTAATAGGCATTAAAGGAACCGCACTTAGCTGGTTTAAGTCGTATTTATCAGACCGATCTCAGTTTGTATCCTGTCTCAAAGCGATGCAGAAAAACTAGATCATGCATTTGTTACCTCTAGACTAGATTACTGTAACTCCTTACTATCAGGCTGCTCTAATAGGTCTCTTAGATCTTTACAGTTGATCCAGAATGCTGCAGCACGTGTTCTGACAAAAACCAAGAAAAGAGATCATATTACTCCGTTATTAGCTTCTCTGCACTGGCTCCCTGTTAAATCAAGAATAGAATTTAAAATTCTTCTACTCACCTACAAAACTCTAACTGGCCAGGCACCGTCTTATCTTAAGGAACTTATAGTTCCATACTACCCAACTACGCTGCGCTCCATCAATGCAGGGTTACTTGTGGTTCCTAGAGTATATAAAAGTAGGATGGGAGCCAGAGGCAGTTATCAGGCTCCTCTTCTGTGGAACCAGGTTCCAGTTTCAGTCTGGGGGGCAGACACACTCACCACTTTCAAGAGCAGGCTTAAGACCTTCCTTTTTGATAGCGCTTATAGTTAGGGCTGGTTCAGGTTCGCCTTGGTCCAGCCCCTAGATATGCTGCTATATGCCTAGACAGCCGGGGTACTACCTAGGATACGCTGAGCTCCTCTCTCCTCTTCTCTCCCTCCATCTTTATGTATTAATCTCCTATTTATGCAGATTTATGTTCTTCCCCGGAGTGCTTTCTCGCCTCGCAGGTTTCCATGAATCGGGGTTATATCTGGACTGTCGTAGTGCCTCCTGCTGTGGCCCTGCTGACACCCACAGCTACTACCACTATTATTATTAGTCACATTACTAGTATTATTTCCTGTACTATAACGCTTATTGGCTTTGCTTCTACCCTGGAGCCTTTTGCTTTCTCGCCTCGCAGGTTTCCATAAATCGTGGCTGTACCTGGACTTTGGTAAATTTAGGTAAATTTAGGTACATAATATGAAGTATAAATTAACAAAAAAAAATGCCACAATCTTGGTAAGATATTAATCAACCTTTGAGGTTTGTTCATGAAGGCATTAAAAGTTTGACTTTCCAAGGCTGTAACTTCTTATGGTTGACCAATAGAGATATTGACCAATAAAATGTTTATCGCGCTTCTCTGCAGATAAACATTTAAATGATTACACGTGATGCAACCTAGACTATTAAAAAGCTACCAACTCAAACTACATGTGGTTTTAAATTGTTGTTTATAATGCATTAACAATGAAAATCACCAACCCCTCCTGCACAGCCACTTTCAAAGCATCGGTTCATGATGACCTTACAGACACCTCCACACTGAGTGCTGCCTCCAACTAGAAAAGCAAAAAAGTAACTGCATAAACAAAATAAAACCATGTGTCTTTACATTGTTTCACAATTATTAACAATTATTATTTAAATTCTACAAACGTGAAAAAAAATTCTGCCTGTAAAACAAACAAACAATTCCAAAAAATATTGCCCCGAAAAGATAATATAGGCAGTCCTGACTAATTAATTAAGGGAACCAACGATAAAGGGAAAAGGGCATTCAGCAACTAAATCATCAGCAGCAGAAATAGACATTTACATATTGATACAGAATCATTGCTCATGTGTATTAATTTTTGTTTAGTTTTTTTAAGTATTAACACACACACAGATTGAATTAACCTAAATTGCCATCTGTGTCATTTAAATGTGTTAATTCCATGCAACCTAGACTATGAAAAGGCTAACAACTCAACATATTTATGAATGAGCAGTGAAATCTTTTCACTGATTGTATTGATCATACACCAGATTGTATTGGGTGTCCAAGGCAGAGCATCATTCCCTACCTCAATCCTCGCCAAGGGTCTCTATGAAACCTGAGGAGCGTCCTCCCTCTGGATGCATGCAAACACAGGATTACATTTAATGAAAAAAATGTTGGCTTCATATGTACAAAACTGGCATTCCCATGCTGCATCAGAGCAGTATGCCTTCCCATGCAGCATCTGAAAGTATGTGGCCACCAATAACTTAAATTTAAATTACATGACACTTACATGTCTAAATACAAATTTAACAAAACAATAAATCATTTAAAAAACAAGTATACTCAAATTTTATGCATTAAGGTGAAAAAAATAAAAATCTTACTTCTGACTGTGAAGTTTTTAAAAAACTAATTTGAAGACTTTCCAGGACAAGCACAAGGACCCAACATGGCAGCGTCAATCAAGGTTTATTACAGTTACAACATTTTTATAATGAGGTTTTAATGTGTGAGCACTGTTTAGCATTGTATTATTACAAGGAGCTACTCTCATTAATACTGAGTAATTTTTTCATGATAAAGTAATTGCTTTTAAAAATCCAAAAGTTATTTATAATTTACAAGTTTACAAGAACAAACAAAGTTAAACAGTTATACTACAAAGACAGTTTTTGTTTTAACTTGTTTGTAAAAATAAACACAAAAACGTTTGAGTGCCGGCTGTGCCTGTGTAAACATAGTGGCAGTGAATAAGAGACTGGGGACAGAGACAATTTAATTAGGTTTCAATTTTTGTTTTATACGTCCATAGGTTGAACAGATGTATGATTGATCGTCACTGCACCTGGTTCACTGCAGGTAACTTGATACAGCCAATGGTCAATTTGTCCGTTCTGAGCTACTGTGCAACATGGCGGACCCTGTGGAAGAGGGCCTGCTCCCCATGTAGATATAAATTATGTTAAAGAAAACGTAGAAAAGATTCTTAGTTTCAGGTCATTATGCACTAATGAACAAGTATGAATTTAACATTGCTTTTCTGCCAATAAATCCCCCTTAATGTTACACTTTTTTTTTTTTTACTTTAAAAGGTCCCATAAAATGCAAAATGCATATTTTCATGACTTTTAAACATAAATGCGTGTCCTCTGTGTGTCAACAGAACCCTAAAGTTTCAAAAACACCATGCTCTATCTTTTTATCCTGCTCCATTTATTTGAACAAACCTGCGTAAAGATGAGATGATTCAAAATAGTGTCCTGCTTTTACTTCATTTGAAGACCCATGCCATACATGGGTTTCCTGGTGATATAGAAGAACCATTTTGATAAGCTGAAGAAATCACTACTGTCCGCCACTGTGATTCTCTTGCTATCACGGCCCTGATAATACATCCCAAGCAAAGAATGCTTGTTCTGTTGTTGGCTGCAAGAACCAACAGAAAAGTCTTTAAGCAACTTACTCCCGTCATCCGAGGATGTAAACACACAGTGGATAAACTGTGTGTTTACGGATAAAGGATTCTTTACTGAAGATCACAAAAACAGAAAAAAAAAAATCTCAACTTGGATCAGTAACATTACACAGCAAGAGTCTCTTCAAAGCTGAAGCAAAGGATTGATCTTTATCGTCTGACTCTGACCCAACTTTAAACTTAGAAGCAGGGGGATCTGCCATTTTTATGTTATTGAAGTTACTGCTTATTTAGCACCATTTGTCTGATAACATTGGCATGCTGCACTATTATTATATTCCTTTATTGATCCCCATGGGGGAAATTCAAGTGTTGCAGCAGCTCAACTACACAGAAACAGATAATAAATACACATATTATACAATAAAATAAAAATAAAAATAGAATAAAATAAAAAATAAGAATACAAATAAAAAATGTACAGTATATCCACATGGGGGGGGCTGGTCAGCATGTTGACAGACTGTGGTCTCCGCTGTTGTTGTACAGTCTGATGGCAGTGGGCACAAATGAGCGTCTGAAGCTCCGTCCTGCTCTTTGGCAGAATCAGCCGATGGCTAAAAGAGCTGCCCAGCTGCCACAGTTCCTCATGGAGAGGGTGAGAGGGATTGTCCAGGATGGCTCCGAGTTTGGCCTTCATCCTCCTCTCACCCACTGACTCCAGACTGTCCAGCTCCAGACCCACCACAGAGCTGGCTTTCCTCACCAGCTTATTGAGCTTGTTGAGCTCAATGATCCATACGAGTTTATGTGCATTGATGCTCTATTGAGTCTGTGTAGATTTACTTGATGGACTCCCCTGAGGGCACACATGAGGAAGTGAAAAAAACCAGTTTAGAACAAAAAAACAAACGTATTCCTATGCTTGGTTGTGTAACAGTAGCTTTGATTAGTTAGCACCAGTCACTAACTTGCTCAGGCCGGTGGTAGGGGAAGCTTGGCTCCCTTGAAAGAAACAATCTCAGATTACCTATTTAATATTGTTTCTTTATACTTTTTTACTGTTTTTATGTGATGCACCAAATCACCAAGAGACATTCCTTGTATGTCTTACTTGGCAAAAAAATGTAAAAGAGCAGAGGAGATATTTTTTTTTTGTAAATGTCTTCTCTGTGCTTCTTTTCCATATACATTTTTTGCAGGAGGGGGAACATAGAGAGAGCACTGACTGCGGTATTTGACGGTTGAAGGTGAGAATGTGGCTCGCAGGCAGTTTCCCTTAAGTCTCGCTCTCTTCTCCCTCAATCTCGGTGGGATGCCAGCTGGAGCTATTGCTTTATAAAGCGATCCGTTTCTCCATCACTTGTGCAGCCCCTGAAGCCTCGGCCTGAACGGTCCCGTGGGACCGTGAAGGACGGGGTGTACCACCCCCACCCACCAGCCGGCGACGGAGAGCACCGGGTCCTTCCCCCCAATCAGCGGGATGGGGAACACCTGGCGGCTGGGAGGAGGAAGGCCCGGAGCCACTATAAGAGAGGCAGAGACACGCATGGAGCGAGGAGGCAGAGACACGCATGGACTGCAGAGGCTAGAGGCTCACGGAGACCCAAGCATACCCTTGTCCTGTCTGATTACTAAAATAAACGCCGAAGTCGGCTTAAACAAACCATTGCCTCGTGTTTTCTCGGAATCCCGGCGCATTCTTCATTCCCGGATACCACATATGGTGGAGAAGGCGGGCATTTTGAGTGTTCCCACGACTACTACCCCACCATGCCGAACCCGGACGGAGCCGCGGCGTTGGCTGCCCAGCAACACCAGCGGGAGACCACCGAGAGCCTCGCCCTGCTCCGCGAAGCTGTTCTGCGGCTGACTCAGCACGCCATCCGCGCTGCGCCGACCGCCGCCCCGACCAGCCGCCTCACGAAGATGGGACCGGAAGACGACGTGGAGGCGTACCTCGAGGTCTTCGAGCGGACCGCACAGAGGGAAGGCTGGCCAGAGGAGCAGTGGGCGCACATAGTGACGCCGTTCCTCACCGGACCCGCCCAGCAGGCGAGCCAGGACCTGCCGGCGGACGTCGCCCGCCAGTATCCGGCGCTCAAACAGGCCATACTGGCCTACTATGGCCACAACCTCGCGCGCGCGCGCAACGCGCGCAGGATTGGCGGTTTGACGCGCAGGGAGCTGTGCGCACCCAGATCGCCCAGCACAGCCGGCTGGTGAAGCGGTGGCTGACAACGGGAGAGGGCCCCAGCCCGATCGACCGGGTGATTATTGACCACACCCTGCGGCGACTCCCGCTGGACGCCCGCCGCGTGCTGGCCCACCATCATCCTGCCACCGTGGACGACCTGGTCCTTCAGCTGGAGAACTGGCAGGTGGCCCAGCTCCTGAACGCCAGACCCGCCCCAGCCCCACGGCGCGCCGAGACCCGCCAAGCCCCGAGGGGACCCCCATCGGCAACCCAGCTCCCGGCGTCACCCCACTGAGCGGAGTACCGGAGAACCGGGAGGTGCGGCGCTGCTTTGGGTGCGGCCAGCCCGGCCACATCGCTCGCTATTGCCCGAGGGGACGTGATGTGTCGATGCCGTCAGCGTACGCGGACCCGGGGCGGACCACACGTGCATGTTGGCGACCTGCTGGACGCAGGGAACGTCGGGTAGTCCGACCATCCCGGTGCGGGTGATGAACCAGGACACGCAGGCCCTCTTGGACACCGGCAGTGCGGTTACCCTCCTCCGCCCCGACCTGGCGGGCGGGAAGGCAGGGGACCCGATGGAGGTGGCCTGCGTCCACGGGGACACCCGGATATACCCCACGTGCCACGTGGTAGTCCGCACCACACACGGGGTATTCACGATCCGGGCGGGGATTGTCCCCCACCTACCGGTCCCCGTGTTAATCGGGAGGGACTGCCCGATTTTCCACCGGTTGTGGGACCCGACGCGGGAGCTACGGAGCTGGAGAGGCCCTCCCCGCAGAGGGACGCGGGGGTTCGGCAGGCCTACGGGGCCACCCGGCGTCCATCGTCCCCGGGAGAGCTGACGGCGGAGGACGAGGGATCTGAGGGGAACGGACCTTCCCCACCGGGGACCCCGGCGCGCACGGCGAGAGGACCCGTCCGGAGCGAGACACCGGAACCTACCCCCGACACCCCGGAGACCCTCACAGCCTCCGAGCAACCAGACCCACCGGAAGACCCGGAGAGCTCCCCCCTTACTGAGTTTTCGGACTTCTTACCAGAGGGAGGGGAAGGCTCGTCCCGACCCGGCCAGTTCGCCACCGCTCAGCTCCAGGATGAGGCCCTCAAGCACGCCTGGAGCCACGTCCTGGTTCATGACGGGCAGGCCCGAGACTCAGTGAGTCACACACCACACCCGCACTTCAGCACCAGGGGGTCTGTTGTATCGAGTAGCCTCCGGGGGGGGGGAGTGAGGGAACAGCTAGTGGTGCCCCGGTCCTACGTCAGTAAAGTGCTTTATGGCCCACACCCACCTCCTGGGGGCCCACCTGGGCATGGACAAGACCCGGGAGCGGGTCCTAGCCAGGTTCTATTGGCCGGGGGTTAAGCGGGATGTTGAGCGCCACTGCCAGGGGTGCCCCGAGTGCCAGCGGGTAGCCCCCCGGGCCACCGCTAGACACCCCCTCATTCCCATGCCCATCATTGAGACCCCCTTCGAGCGTTTGGCCTTAGACATCGTGGGCCCCCTTCCCAAGACCAGCCGGGGCCACCGCTATATCCTGGTGCTAGTGGACTACGCCACCCGGTACCCCGAGGCCCTTCCCCTGCGCGCCGCCACCGCCAAGGCAGTCGCCCGTGAACTCATGCTCCTCTTCAGCCGGGTGGGGATAGCGAAGGAGGTGCTCACCGATCAGGGGTCGTGCTTCATGTCCCGGGTGATGAAGGAGGTCCTCAGGCTCCTGCAGGTGAAGCAGCTCCGGACCTCGGTGTACCACCCCCAGACGGACGGCCTGGTCGAGCGTTTCAACAAAACCCTGAAGCAGATGCTCAAGAAGGCCATGCAAGCCGACGGGAAGAACTGGGACCAACTGCTACCCCACGTACTGTTCGCAGTACGGGAGGTCCCCCAGGCGTCCACCGGGTTCTCCCCTTTGAGCTGCTGTACGGGCGGAGGCCCCGCGGGATCCTGGACATCGCCAAGGAGGCCTGGGAGAGCCAGCCGTCCCCCACCGCACCACCGTGGACCACGTGGAGCAGGTGCGTGACCGCATGGCCCGGGTGTGGCCCATCGTCCGGGGGCACCTCCAGCAAGCGCAGCAGGCCCAGGCGAGGGTCTATAATCGAGGAGCCCAGCTGAGGACCTTTCAGCCAGGGGAACTGGTCCTGGTCCTGGTCCCCACGGCGGAGTGCCGGTTCCTGGCCAAGTGGCAGGGGCCCTACGAGGTGGTGGAACGCGTGGGCGAGGTGAACTACCGGGTCCGCCAGCCAGGGAGGCGGAAGCCGACGAACTTATACCACATCAACCTCCTGAAGCAGTGGAGGGGGAGCAGGCACCCGCCGACCCCGCTCCCTTGTCCCTGGCGGCCCGGCAGGAGATCCCGGAGGTCCCGGTGGGGGAGGACCTCAGCCCGGCCCAGAGGCACGACCTGGACGAGATCATCCTCCAGCATCGGGACGTGTTCTCCGACCTGCCGGGGAGGACTGCCGCCACCCACCACGACATCCGGACGGCGCCCGGCATAAGGGTAAGGGTTCCGCCCTATAGGATC
Source organism: Anoplopoma fimbria (assembly GCF_027596085.1). Taxonomy (NCBI): domain Eukaryota; kingdom Metazoa; phylum Chordata; class Actinopteri; order Perciformes; family Anoplopomatidae; genus Anoplopoma; species Anoplopoma fimbria. Next base: position 18,893,753 of record NC_072457.1, on the reverse strand, counting down.
CCAGAGGCCCGGAGGGAGGCCATACGGACCGAGGTGCGCCGAATGCTGCAGCTCGGCGTGATAGAGGAGTCACGCAGCGCCTGGTGCAGCCCGGTGGTCCTGGTGCCCAAGCCAGATGGTACATTTAGGTTCTGCAACGACTTCAGGCGGCTGAACGAGGCATCGGAGTTCGACGCCTACCCCATGCCCCGGGTCGACGAACTTATCGAGCGCCTGGGCCCGGCGCGGTACCTGTCGACCCTGGACCTGACCAAGGGGTACTGGCAGGTGCCGTTGACCCGTGCGGCCCGGGAAAAGACGGCGTTCTCCACCCCGGGGGACTGTACCAGTACACCGTCCTCCCTTTCGGGGTACACGGCGCCCCCGCCACATTCCAGCGGATGATGGACCAGCTCCTGAGGCCCCACCAGGATTACGCGGCGGCATACATCGATGACATTATTATTTACAGCCCCAGCTGGGATATCCACGTCCGCCAGCTAAGGGCCGTGCTGGGAGAGCTGCGGAAGGCGGGCCTCACCGCTAAACCGGCCAAATGTCGCCTCGGGAGAGAGGAGACGACGTACCTGGGGTACCGGGTCGGGAGAGGGACAGTGCGGCCGCAGGAAGGCAAGGTAGCCGCCATACGGGCCTGGCCGCAACCCAGGACTAAGAAGCAGGTGAAGGCGTTCTTGGGGCTGGTGGGCTACTATCAGCGCTTCATTCCCGGGTACGCCACGCTGGCCAGCCCCATGAACGACCTAACCCGTAAGGCCTTGCCAGACCGGGTCACCTGGTCAGAGGCGGCGGACCGGGCGTTCAAGACGCTCAGGGAGGCCCTATGCTCAGAACCGGTACTAATAACACCTGACTTTAATCTCCCTGTGATTGTCCACACAGACGCCTCAGAGGTGGGACTCGGGGGTCTTGTCCCAGGTCCGGGCCGGAGAGGAGCACCCGATAACCTACGTCAGCCGGAAGCTCCTCCCCAATGAGCGCAACTACTCCACCGTGGAGAAGGAGGCCCTGGCCATTAAATGGTGCCTGGAGAAGTTGCGCTACTACCTCCTGGGGAGGGAGTTCACCTTAGTCACCGACCACGCCCCCCTGAAGTGGATGGCGGGGGCCAAAAATACAAACGCCCGGGTGACACGGTGGTTTCTGGCTCTCCAGGATTTTCGGTTCCGGGTGGACCACCGACCGGGCCGGGAGCATGCCAACGCCGACGCCCTGTCACGTCGGGATGCCTGTCTGGGTGGGTTCCCCAGAGACCAGGGGCTTGAGCAAACGAGGGGGAGTGTGGCATCCCGCCCCTGAAGCCTCGGCCTGAACGGTCCCGTGGGACCGTGAAGGACGGGGTGTACCACCCCCACCCACCAGCCGGCGACGGAGAGCACCGGGTCCTTCCCCCAATCAGCGGGATGGGGAACACCTGGCGGCTGGGAGGAGGAAGGCCCGGAGCCACTATAAGAGAGGCAGAGACACGCATGGAGCGAGGAGGCAGAGACACGCATGGACTGCAGAGGCTAGAGGCTCACGGAGACCCAAGCATACCCTTGTCCTGTCTGATTACTAAAATAAACGCCGAAGTCGGCTTAAACAAACCATTGCCTCGTGTTTTCTCGGAATCCCGGCGCATTCTTCATTCCCATGTACAGTATATATAAAAATGTACAGTATATATAAAAATGTACAGTATATAAAAATGTACAGTATGTATAATATATATATAATAACTGCACATAATGTAAGATTCAAATGTAATAATATACTTCAACATTAACTTCAACATTAACTGTGTACCAAACGCATTACACACCAACTCTGTTCTGTGTTGTTATGGTACACTATTTCAAGTATTTCTAAGAGTTAGGCACCATCTACTGGTCATTTTTGCTGTTGCAGTTTGAGAATGTCGTGATGCGAGGTCCATTGAAGGGGAATTTTTTTTTTCAATGGGCAAATTCTTTCAGGAGACTAAGGTTTATGGATCATTCATCATTGTGACACTATGCAACTTGTGAGGTCTGCAGCAACACATTATGTTTTAACTTGCCACATTTTGTAATAACTTTCCAAAAACGTCATCCACATTTTGTTTTGGGAAAGAATGGCCCCATTTTTTACTAAATATTTAACACAAAGTGGAAGACATTTTCCCTCATTTCCGAATTACTTATTACATAGTGCTGTTATTACTACATGATGCAGGGGTTGAACTTTTCTTTGAAAACAGTTTACAATTTGCATTCAATACAACAATGCAATGAGTTATTACACAATGCATTGTTACTTGTAATGTGCACTTGTGGGAAAAATAATTTATATGGAACATTTTTTTGAATGGAATGAAAATGATTAGTCAAGACAACCTAGTAAAGCAGGTCATCATTAATCCTACACCTTGGGTCTTCAAGCTAGCCAAATAGTATTAGTCAATTCATACATAATAGAAACATCAGCAGAATTTTATTGTGAAGTCATTATAAACATATATTTAATATCATATTCTTAATTGAGATCAAATTGATATTCAGATGTGTCTATAATGTGAATTTGTGGATATTAAATGTTCAACTTCCATTTTCTGTCCTGCTCCCATACCGTTTTTGTTCTTTGTGTGCTGAAGTAACATCATATGACATGTTTAAGCTGTCTTTCCATCCAATGATTAAGGACTGCTTTAATTTAATATCCTAATTTTCTAATTCAATATCCTTCATTTAAAAAAATTAACAACCAAAGGGAAAATTTATCAGTCACTTACTCAGCGACAGTTTTGCAATAACAGGGCTGGCCAGCGCTTTACTGCAGTCCAGCTAATAAAACAAATTAGATTAAACACTATTGTAGTGCATTTAAGTTTATTTTTTAATGAATGTTAATGAATTTTCCCTGTGGTAAACCAATAGGATAGTGAAACAGGAGTTAAAGGAAAAAACAGTTAGAGGTTTTGCCACTACAACTATAATATGATAAAACAACCATATATTGACAGTCGTACTGTGACAACGTTCAAACTACAATGTAACACAAACACTTACCATCTTCGGCAGAGCAGGCTGAGACCTGCATTGGTTCCAGCTGCTTGAGGAAGATGGACAGCTTTGCCTTGGTGACTGTCAGGACACTCTGCAAAGCCAGTTTCTTCTCCTTCGACCTGTTCACACAGACATGCTAAACCAGAAGATCCTCCATGGCACTTGCATTGAACTGCAGGCTTTGGCTGTAAAGGTCCTGGCGCAATACTGCCTGATCCCGGCACGGATACCGCAAACAAAACACAAACATATCAATCACTTATTTGTTATAATAAATGAAAAAAATATTAATATGTTAAAATGCAATGATAGACTAAGGTACTTGTAAACTTTAATACATAAATAAGCTGTTTATGATGTTAATGAAAACAATATCATTTTTTCAACATCAGTATAAAAGTAATATACTCCTACACACTTAAAAGTGTGGGCTTGATGTTCTGACGCATCTGACAGCTAACAGCGACATTTGAATGAAGTGAAGCCAAACTCCAAATTTTTATTAATTAATACATACAAAATGACATACCAATTTTGTTCTGAACATTTTTTATTAAAACAATCAAATCTCCTAATGCCTAATTTTGCTATAGTTATTTTAGTAAAACTACAACACTTCCACCAACCTTTTTCTCCTCCTCCGACCTCCATCTCCTCCAAGTAGTCGATTCTGGAGGTGACGAAGGCATGGATCAGAGTTTCAGCAGCAGATAAGGAGAGTGATGGGCGGAGACGGGCTATGTTTTTTAAGTGGAAAAAAGCTGTTCTGGTGATTTGGTTAACGTGGTGTTCAAAGGAGAGGTTGCTGTCAAACATGACTCAAGGTTGCAGATGTGTGGGGAGAGAGACAGAGTGGAGTTGTCGATGGTGAGCCAGAAGTTGTGACTGGTTTTTGTGAGGGATTTGGAACTGATGATGATCATGTCAGACTTGTTACAGTTGAGTTTGAGGAAGTCGATTTGCATCCATGATTTAATGTCAGTGAGGCAGTTGGTCAGAGTGGAGTGAGTAGCAGTGGTAATGGATTTTGTGGAGCTGTAGAGCTGGACGTCATCGGCGTAGCAGGGGATCTGGAGACCATGTTGACATATGATATTACCAAGAGGGAGCAAGTAGAAGATTAACAGAAGAGGACCAAGCACCAAACCCTAGGGGATGCCTTGGGACAGAGGAGCGGTGGAGGAGGTGTAGTTGTTGATACTGATGACCTGTTGTCTGTAAGATATGATTTAAGCCAGGAGAGAGCAGTACAGGTGATGTTGAGGAAGGAGTTGAGGCAAAGGAGAAGAATGCTGTGGTTGATGGTGTCGAAAGCTGCAGTGAGGTCAAGGAGAATGAGAATGTTGAGGTGATCAGAGTCTGAAGAGAGGAGGAGGTCGTTGGTGACTTTGAGGAGGGCTGTTTCAGTGCTGTGCTGTGAGTGGAAACCGCATTGAAATGGCTCGAACAGATCGTTGGAGATGAGGTGGGCTTTGAGTTGTGAGGCAACAACATGTTCCCTTGTTTTTGACAGAAAGGGAATATTGGAGATGGGCCGGAAATTGGTCTCGGTGTCAGGGTCACGTCCAGGTTTTTTGAGGATAGGGGTGACAGCAGCCAGTTTAAGTGTATTGGGGACTTAAACTGAGCTGATGGAAGAGTTAATGATTACTGTGATGAGTGGTGAGATGGCTGGGATCCAGGTGGAGCTTCTCATTCCTATTGTGAAGGTAGACAGCTCCATTGGGGAGAACTGAGAAAGGGGCTGAGGGGTGGAAGGGGGTGGGGCAGTTGGAGAGATGGAAAGGGCGGGGGAGGTGTTCAGTTTGCTGTAAATGGTGTCAATTTGTTTGGAAAAATGAAAGGAAAGAGTTGCACTTGTTCACTGTGAAGGATGTGGAGGTGTTGTCCCTGGGTTTGAGAAGTTTGTCTATTGTGGAGAAGAGAGCCTTGGGGTTGGAGGAGCCAGAGTGTGTGAGGTGAGAGTAGTAGGTGGACAGGGCTGAGATGAGAGCGTCTTTGTGTTGTTGAAGGTAGTCGGTGTGGGCTTGGAGATTGACTGTTAAACCTGTTTTCTTCCAGAGTCTTTCAAGCTGGCGCTTACAGATTTTAATTTGGTGGAGTTCAGGAGTATAACAGGGAGCTGAGTGTGTGAATGAGACAGTTTTGTTTTTTATTAGGAGCCAGCTGATCAAGACAAGAGTGTGTCATTATAGCAGTTTACTAGATCGGCGGGATTATCATTACATTACATTACATTACAGTCATTTAGCAGACGCTTTTATCCAAAGAGACTTACAATCAGTAGTATATTACATATCATTCACCCATTCACACACTGATGACAGGCTACCATGCAAGGTGCCACCATCAGACTCTAACTAACATTCATGCAACATCCAGTCCACACTGATGGCAAGCCTTCAGGAGCAACTTGGGGTTAAGTGTCTTGCCCAAGGACACATCGACTGCTGAAGCCGGGTATCGAACCACCGACCTTCTGATTGGAGAACTACCTTGCTCTCCACTACGCCACAGCCGCCCCATCAGACATCAGACAGTATTGGCAAGAGGCTGAAAGGGAGAAGATAGATTAGAGATTTCAGACTTTTGGGATGGGGATAGGGATATAAATGTCCATGGTGATTGGTCAAGAGGCTGAAAGAGTTGAGGATGGGAAGATAGTTGATTAGAGATTTCCTGGAAGGATTTTAAAATATTGTGCATGGGTCAGAAAATTTGGGATCAGAGGGAAAGGAGGGGGATATAAATAGATAACGGCAGTTCCCAAAGGAGTGGGACCAGAGAATTTGAAGGCAAGCTGTTCAAAAGAATGAGCAGCAGGAATGGAAATGGTGGTCGTTTTAATGTCCTTCTTGTAAACAGCAGCAAAACCACCTCCCCCGCCCCTCAAGACGAGGTTTATCAATACATGTGAATCCTGTGGGAGTGGTCTGGTTAAGAGAGAAATAGTCCAGGGGTTTATGCCGTGTTTCAGTGAGGCAGAGGAAATCAAGGTTACTGTCCGTTATGAATGCCTTCAGAATGAGGCTTCATGCAATTCTTTGATAATATATATTGTAGCTGATTGCTTTAATACTAAAATTTAAACTACAACAAAACAGACACACTTAACGTCCAGCTGCATAGCAGGCTGAGGCCTGCATCGCCTTAAACTGCTGGAGGGAGCTGGAAAGCTTGATCAGCTTACTCTGCAAAATCTCCTCCTCCTCCTCCTCCTCCTCCTCCTCCTCCTCCTCCTCGATCGTCACACAAGAACCTCCATGGCCGATGTGTTGAACTACAGGCTTTGACTGGAGAGGTCCTGGCACTGCACCACCTCCCTGTTGTTTATGGCCACAAATTTAGTTTGACTTGCCATTGTCTGAAGAAAAACACACAAAAACTTTGACTCAGATCACACACAAAATCAAACACTGCATCAAAATTCTTCAAACATATGCAATAATCTTACTTCCAGTGAAATGAAAGGGATGTAAGTGCATTTTTAGGATTAGCTAGCTACCCATAGCTATACATTTAATTTTAAACACTTGTCCAATACGGGAAAATTGCAGAAGCATGTAGAGTAGTACACAAATATATGTACTGCGTTCTTCTCCACCCCCGTTCATGCAGACCTGCTGTTTCAGGCTCTCCATGGCCCGGTAGCTGACCTGCAGACTTTGACTGTAGAGTTCCTACAGTCGCCAAATCACAGCACCAGACTGCAAATACAAAATAATTGATATGCAAATCAGAAACAGAACAACATGAAGGAGCACGTTAGACAAGTTATTGACCTTAAAACAAGAGACAAACAGAAACTGAAAAAGCTATTAGGGTTTAAAATGCAAACATTTTCTATTATAATGGATTAATTCTAGTATGCATTTTACACAATTATCCCCTTCAATTGAATTGAATTGTCATCGTATCAAATCTATGGTAATTGTCATCTTCTCTGTACTGTAAATTTAAAGCAAAAAAAAAGTAATCTTTCAAGCATTAAATACTTACGCTTAAGAGATGGAATGCCTGCTGTACATCCTCCATCTCTCCATCAGAAGTGGCAGCAAACATAGCCAGAGAAGCAGCCATGGTCTGACGAACAACATAACAGTGAAATAGATAAATACACACAAATACTTCATCTACACAGATTACACACAAACATTGCATCAAAATTCTTCACCAAAACATGCATTGACCCAACTCCCACTTTTAGGATTAGTTAGCAAACGTCAGAAATACATTTAATTTAATACTTTTTATGTCTCCTGGTGAAAATTTGCAGAAGCACATAGAAAAAAAAACAGAACAAAAGAGAAACAATGCAATGTCAGGCTATGGTAAATGTATAGCAGTGGAAACAAGATCATTGTTACAACTGGTGAACCACAGGGAAAAGACTCAATTGCACAACCAAAACACAGGATAAGATGTAGGTAAAACAGTCTTTCCTTGTCAGCAGAGGTTCAATACTTGGGTAGGCAGTCAGAATAGGCAAACAGATCAGACAGGGATCAGGCAAAAAACTATATAAAGGAAAGACAGGCACAACAAAACTGGAACAAAACACTTGACACAGAGGACGAAGACAAACAGGCACAGAGACCAGGAACAAAGGATTTGAATACACTGGGAAGGTGTAGGTGATTAAACACGGGTGGATTCAATCAGGGGCGGGGCAGACATCACAGTGGTGGGAGAACACACAAAAGCAGGACGGGAAGTTATCTGAAACAAGAGAAGTAACACAAAATAGAACAGGAAATACAGAGTAATAAAAAATAAAAAAAAACATAACTGAGGAGACAGGACCAGACATGACAATTATGACAATAATTTTGATGATAGGAGAAAAATAAGGAGAAAATTAGCATGTAATGTTACACTAGTAAAGGCAATCCTGAAACTCGCCTCACATACAGTGGAAAAACACAATGATATTTCTTTCTAAACAACAACATGATAAATTTAATCTTAAGCAACATACTCTTGCTCAAAAAGTCGAGCAACTAACGACAGCGGGTAACTGCCACATTAAAAATAAATAGACGCCAAAATATTTCAGCTGCTGCCATCTGCAGCACCGTCATGACGTCAGTCGTTGGTTTGTGGAATCGTGATCTTTAAAGCATCGAGTACAGCTTTTTAGCAATCGCCATCTTGCTTTTTTCCAGCCAGTAAACGGAAATGACCATATTTGGACAGAGGGGAGTGACGTCCTGGTAGAGACGGCTCTGGTAGCCACGTCCTAAAGCATAGTCGTATATTTCATTGTAAGTGGGACCATAATAAGAAATTGGACATTATGCTTTATCGAAGAAGACTTCAAAATGGAGATTGAGACCATAAACTGATGTTAACAAATAGGATTTGCCCCCTGATGGCCAGTAGAGAGAATGCTAGTTCTGCATTGGCTTCACTTACCAGAAACAGAGGTTGCTTCCTAACAGAACCAAAAGAGGAAAAAAAAAAACTAAAATTCAATTCCGAAAGGAATCACGGTTAAATGCTGCCACCTATTGTCATTACAAAAACTTAACAGGACATAAAATCCATACGTGTTGAACAGAACTGCGGAACTGGACTGCCTGAAATCTCAATTTCTTTTTTTTGTGGACGTCACACTGTGTCTAAAGTCATCACCGTTATTATGTAAGTTTAGTCCCTTTGATAAACCAAAGACAGCAATCATGTTGTACTGAACTTTAGTTGTATGGAGAACATCAATAGCTACGTAATTGGTCTGCATGTATGTTGTTTACTATGTAACGGTCTCACTTTTGCAGCCAAAAGCACTATTTGCTGAAATTGCTCAAGATGTAGGAAAATAGCATTGACATCTCTTAAGACATCTCTTATTTACAATATTTAATGTGCATAGTGTAAATTATAAGCTGTCTCTATCATCCTCCCTCCCTTATCCATCTAAATGACAACTACAAACATACCCTCAAAGTTAAACCCAGACAGACAACAAACAACCAAATGAAACTAATTAACTATACAACATTTATTTACAAAACTAACAACAAACACAGTAATAATAATAATTATTTTACAAGAATTACATCCCCTTCAATTTCTCCCCAACCTTCTGCTCCTCACCAACATCCATCTCCTCAAACTCTGTTTGTGTGCCAGCATTATAAACATCTGAACACGTGTACACAAAAATACAAACACATAAAATGTGCCAAGGTTACATTATATGACATGGTTGAAGTAGCTTTGAGTCCAATCATTGAGGACTGTCTTACTGTCTTACTGTCCATCTTCTGCATAGCAAGCTGAAGCCTGCATCACCTCCATCTGCTGGAGGGAGCTGGACACCTTTGCCTTGGCGGATGTCAGCTTACTCACGCAGCATAGCCACCTTTATATCCTCCGACCTGTTCATGGGGACCTTGATACATATATTGGCTTTTTCTGAGATGTAGTTGAGCCGCACTGTAAAGTAGCAGAGCATAGAGTAACCCAAATGGAGTACTTCAATATTGTACTGTGGCATTTATCCACAGATGGACATCATCTGACCAATAGTTTCTGTGTGCTCGCGCTACATTAAGAAATGCCAGGGATGGCTTAAAGTGAGTTTCACTTTCACCCCTACATGTGTTTACTTTCTTCACTGAGTCGGACAAAAGTTAAACTGTAAATTGATGCTCAGCTTTAGGAAAGGAAGAGACAAGGTACAAAATGATAAATAATCTTAGTAATTTATTAGTAATACACGGCAGGAGAGACATGTGAGGAAACTTCAAATGGTTCAGGCTGCTCAGCACAGTGCTTTGAGGAGAGGACAGCAGAAGAGGTTGTAAAAATGTAAATAGCTCAATGAATATAGCATGTAGAGGCTCCATTTCTTTGCAACATTGGTAACACTCGTGGGCACTTGGATAAATCTTTGATATATAGATTCAACTGTTTTCCAATTTTTGTAAAATAAATGACCAAGGAAATTCAACTTGCTTTTTTTCTATTTTATGATTTATGGCATGGTAGCTGTGTATCGCTGCACAACATATATTTTTTGCCATGATTGTGCTGTTTCCATAGAGGGGCAGGACTTATATATTGCAGTAAAAAACAAGGCAACATACAGTAAAATGTGAAAGGAGCAATGCAGTGACTACCTAGCACAACCCGTCCGTTCACACTCTAACACAACTTTACCTACTTTGGTAAACAGTCAGTGGGAATGTTAAGAACATATGATCTGTAGCCAATGAAAAACACTGGTTTGATCTTTTAACTGAGAGCTTAAAGTTGTACAGTGTTTCATCAAACATCAGAGACACAAAACATCTGGAAAGGATGAAAGACAAAATAGGTAAATATGGTTACTGCTTCATACTTTGTATAACACTTTGTATTGTTGCCTTATTACTATTTAGAAATGAAGAAATGGCATTTTGCCTCTATGTGTGTGAATAAAATACTACTAACATTAACTGCCCTGCCCCCCACAGTCTCTCTACTCTGTGATCAGCCCAGTCCGAGCCTTCCCATGGCCTGTGGTCCGCAGCCTGTAGTGGATTGCTGGTGCGTCCTCAGGTTGCAGATCCAAGCGAACCTCTTTCCACATTGGTCACAGCTGAAGGGTTTCTCCCCGGTGTGAACTCTCTGGTGCTTCTTCAGGTTGCCAGCCTCCGAGAAGCGCTTCCCGCAGGTGTCACAGCGGAAAGGTTTCTCCCCCGTGTGGACCCTCTCATGGGCCTCCAGATTGGACAAGCCGGAGAAGGCCTTACCGCAGGCTCGGCATATGTAGCTTTTCCTCCGCGGTTCGCAGGGCACAATGCTGTCAGTCTGGCTTTGGTTGTGGCAAGCCAGGAGGCCGGCTCGATGTTGCTCAACGATGTCCACCTCACGGCTGGCCAACACCGCTGTGGATCCCCTGATTGAGGGAGACGTTCTGGAGCTCATAGTCTTCGTGATTGAACTAAAACTAGAGATTCTTGTTTTGTCACCTCTGTGGGGGTTATTGACAGCAGCTGTTGCGGTGGACAATGTGGTCTGCGCAGAGGGAACGCTCTGCTGTTGCTGAGAGATCCTGTTGCTGTCACGATGCCGCAGCAGCTGAGCCTTTGTACTTCTTATCATGACAGTCTTTTTGCTCCATGGAGACTGGGAAGACAGAGCGTGCATCGACACAGGTATTGACACAGAAGTCTCTGGAGCCAGACAGAAAAAAAAAACAGGAGTCAGCACACATCCATTACACTGTTTTCTCCCAATTATTGAAAAATGACACAGGGCTTTTCTGTCAACATTCTACAATGAATCAGTTGATACAACACTTAGTTTGGACCGCTTAAGGGATTGGACGAGAGGCATCCCCTGAGTGTTGATGTAAAGTTCCAGGACCTTCTATCAGTACTCATTGAATGCACCTTTAACTCTGAGTCAATCCACTATACAAGCGTTTTAATAGCTGTTAATTACATTAATGGTCGTTGGGCTATCTATCTCAGATTGTAAAAGCATTGCACTGCAAAGAAAGATATATGTCCTGCAAATAAAAGAGGTAAATTATGAATGGTAGTCATAAACCAGCAGGATGTGCAAAAAGGCAGGGACATAACACGTCTCGCACAAACCCCAGCCTGAGAGCCATTGCCAGACAGAAACCGCCTGATGCTTGACATGAGGTGAGGGATGTCATGGCAGTGACTGGGCATATGTGAGATACTTTATGTAAACATACAAAGAATACAATGTTAACTGTGATTTATAATGAGTCAGGGAACATAAAAATGATAAACAAAAAACTTGTTGTCTTGCAAGTCTGAAAGCTTGCCAGAAAGTCGCTGGAGAGCAGCCATGGAGAGCAGGAAATGCTGGAGCAAACAGGTGGTAACCTCCTGTTCTGCCGAGCAAAGCCAATGAAGAAGTGTCATAAAACTTGCATTCTGTCTACTGACCAGCAGATGGCGACTACTACTGTTCATTCAAGCGAAAGGTTTATGATATACTGTTTTTCTTTGCTTTGGGTTGCTGCGGGATATCCTTTTATTTTGTTGTTGTAGCATAGTTTAACACACAAACACACACAGACATTAACACCCACGCACACACGTTGCCCTTCCATTCATTCATCCGCTTCATCCACCTGACGCCTGGACGACAAAACCGTGAGTAACCTAAATGAACATAACTGGTGAAACCCTGTTGAGCACGTTTTTTGGCTATAGAATATGGCTTATTAGAAATAAGGAAGGAAGCCAATACAGTATCCTTTGTGGAAGTATTTTCGGCACACAGAAAAAAATAAAAGAGACGTGACACAAAGCTGAATACTTTCAAACCCCAGAAGGACTTTACAAATGTAACAGATCCGTTTTGTATTTAGAAATTGTATATTTTAAATGAACGCGCGATTAAACTTTCCTCGTAAGGTTCTGTTTGAACCACATTCCTTGATGACATTTTAACTTATATCACTCAAGTTTTTATACTGAATGTAGGCTACATACAATTTAACTGCTATAATAGTGACATGATGTTCACAAGTGCAAACAGCTGTAAACGTCAAATTATGTAACAATAAGAACATTCTCTTGGATACAGCACTGATTAACTGTATTTTATGTTGTCATATAGATAGACAGGAGGTGTGTTTGTGTTTCAATCCTATGTCACTCTTTATTTGTATGGTACTTTTAATAAAAACATTTAAGCTCCACGCAATCAAATATATAAAGCCTTTAATATTTATAAACAGTCTATGTTTGTGTTATATAAAAGATGTGTGGCATTCGATCATTATTTTCCCATTATGCATCACTGTGAATTGAATTAAAAGTACAGTACCAGTCAAAAGTTTGGACACACCTTCTCATTCAACTACTTTGAAGAATGTAAAATATAAAACATATTCTGGTTTGTTGAGCATTTGTTTGTTTACCACATAATTCCATATGTGTTCCTTCATAGTTTGGATGTGTTCAATATTAATTAATATTAAAAATAAAAATAAAGAAAAACCATTGAATGAGAAGGTGTGTCCAAACTTTTGACTGGTACTGTAAATATATAAAATGTTCTGAACAATGTGATCTGACAGAGTTTATAAAAACAGAAAATGCATAAAATAGACAGCTGATGCAGCTGTGACACGTCATTTTTAATTGAAGTCGCTTTTTTAATGACGAGGCGAGGACCTCACGTTTGTTAAATGTGTGTTTCGATGTGAGCCTCCTCCGCTCGCATCTCCCAATGGGCGGGACTAAGACGCAAGGCAAGAAGGTGAGGAAAGGATTCGAGGAGGCGCAAAATATGGAAATGAGAAAGACCCTAGCACTAAGTGAACAGTACATAACATGCACAATAAAGTCAAACAAACAATATCAGTGACATAATAGTTTCTGTTGCCTCTCCACTTCAGAAACCACCAGAGTGATCATCGCTCTAAGCCCGTTTGAAAAGCTTGGCCCTCTAAAACTACAAAGCATGATCAGCATGTTTACAAATAAAACAAGAGAACATTCTATCAATCTATTTTGAGTGCAAAAAATGCTGGATTAGTGCAATCAGGAGCCAAAACAGAGACATTACAGGTCTGCATGTTTTTAATGTGAACTATATGATTGTCATTAATGTTTATGTTGTATTGTTATCAATGACTGACATGATCATGTCTACACAACAACAAAAAACCAAACAACAAGCACAAACAGCGACACATCAGAAAATCTCTTACCTTGTGACACAGTTGGCTGGATCGGAACGGAGGAGAAACTCTGCCCTCTGCTCATCCTCACTGCTGTGGGAACTGAGCCTTGCGGTGGCTGAAGCATAGACTGAGGTTGTGGTTCGGTTTTCACAATAATAACTCCATCCAGGTCACACTCTGCTGGGTCATCAGTGGTGAAAGAACATGAAGGCCCACTGCGGGCCGGAATAGAGTCACTATCAGGAGCCCAGCGAGTGAAGAATGTCTCTAGTTCAAACAGGGAGTATTCAGAGTTGTCGGGGTTGCTGGTACTGGATCTCTTCTGTTCTTGTGTTTTGGGGTTGGCGGGTGTGTTGGTGTCTGATACCCTCAGCTGGACTGCTACTGTAGTGCTGTGGTCTTGCGATATCACAGGCATCGACTGAGGTGCTGCATACTGGGGAGGAGGAAGGGTAGGTGAGCAAAAGAGAGGTGCAATTAAGACCAGCTTCTAATGACATAACTCTCTCTCTCAGGACAACTAATCAAACAGCTGGATATATGCTTAGTCACTTTCTCCAAATTGGTGTACATTGTGTTCCTCATGTAATTCATTCTTAAAATAATTTTTTTTTTGGACAAGGTACGTACATTTAAGCGTCAAAATGTCATTTTCCCAAGACCAAACATTTTTCGATGTGACTTGAGGTATTTTCTTACACAGAGATGTTGCTGCATATACACTGTTCCATAGCCCCTTTACCTTGCAGCCAGACAGCCATTCCCAACTGGGAACTGAAGCCATTCTATCGCTCTCTTCAAAGCAACAAGACTCCATTGACAAAAACTGTTATTTTACCTCACAGAACATGGGAGTATACATCTTCAAGAAATGTGAACTTATCCTTTCAGTTATTCCCAAACTAAGCACAGCTATTGCTAGTGTTTATTCATAAACTTATCAATAAGCTTACTTTGGTAACCTACATTACTGTGTTTTGCAAATGACTGAGAGGGCGTTTCCATTTGCAAAATTGAACAGAACGCATATGAGGTCGACCTTAAGGATATGTTGTTTCAAGTGCCTACTCTTGGCTAACTAGCTTAAAACAAAGAATGAGTATGATTAAAAAAAATTAAAAAAGACTGCAATGCTGTATCAGCATTGATCCTGCCCTTTGCCTTTATTTTCCTATTTTGTTCAGGACGTTTCTGGCCGTCAACCTCTATTAAAGTGTGGAGACCAGGATCCAGATGGTAAGCATGCATCCAAAAGGAAGCGACAGAAATGGCGGAAACAGTCCCAAAAAAACAAGTCTCAGGCTAACTCAGCAACTGGAAATCAAGATGTTGCAACAGAACACAAGACTCTTGTAAGACGAGGGGAAGAGGACTCTGCGTTTAGATTAGTTACAGTCAAAGTTGATGGACAAGGTTTCCCAGATGTAGAAATTGATTACATTAAGATGCCGGCCCAGATATTTTGTGTTTTTGTTGCGTTTTTGTCCTGATGCGCACTCCAAAAAATGCACCACATGAACTGTCATCAGCAGTCACATGAAAATAACAACCGGATGTTGTTTTTATTGTAGAGGGGAGATTTGAAACAAACGGACCTCAGAGCGGTTTTACCTGAATTCTACCAGCATGTCCAGGGCTCCACTAGGGGAAAACACTACTATGTTTACAGTAACAATCCTGGCAACTACAAAAAGCCCTCCCCTGCCCCCACTTTGGACAAGCAGATCACATTTCCCTGTTGGGGGTGCACAGACTGGCACACGCTGAGCGATGCGACTACCAATGCTGCCACATTAATCTTGAGGAATATACATCATCAGTGACATCATATTGATATATGATGTCACCGATGATGTATATTCCTCAAGATTAATGTGAGCAGATGAGTTAATGATGTGGTGATAACAAAGACAATACATTTAAGCTCCCCGGCAACAAAAAGCCTGGATGAATGGAAAGGTGACAACGCCAGAATAAGACTTGTATAGCCATAAGTCACTGACCCCGCCGCCAACATGGCCGGTGTGTGTGGGTGTATTTGTTGACAGCAATTTGATTGTGTTTTCACGTTTTTATCTAGGTGGAGATTTTTTTCAAACAGTGCTTGTGTGGACGGGATTTAGTTTATTTTTATTTTCATGAATCATCACTGAAGTAGGAATAATCACTGAAAACATGTCATGGTCATCTCACATATCCATCTGGCTAAATAAAGCTCAGAAAGGGCTGTATTTCCTAAATGAGTATGTGCACAGGAATTTTCTGTATGATTTTCTGACGTTTTAAAAACTTTTTTTGCTGTATTTTTTGTTCGGCCTCTGGCAAAGTCTGTTTGCACTGTTATGCTTTGATTTTTCGGGTGCTCCACTCCCCTCAATAAGCATTTCTTGGACCATAAAAAGCCTGGGGAGGCAAGTACTATCCACAGTTTATATTGTTTTTGGGTGAGCAACATTCTTTCAAGGGGAGCTTGAAAAGGAAAAATTCTCGTGCCAAGTTCTTGGAATCTTTTACATAGGAGCAATAGAAAATATCTTGACTGGAAACATTTCAAACTGGCATGCAGTGTGTGATAAAAACCTCCCAGAACATCATTAATACCCATCTACTGAGCATCAGTGATATGAGGTCCCTGTGCATTCAAGGTAATCTGTATTTATAAATTAGAAAAAGAATCTGTATGAGTTAGAGATTTGACGAGAATATTGTGTCACAATTTTGCAATGAATAATATATAATAAAAACACAAATTCACATCTTGATTTTAAATAAAAAAGGTTTTAATATATTGCATCGTAAACTGTGGACATTTGGCAGAATTTTTGTTACAAAATTGTGACACAATTGAAAATGCATGTGTTACATTAACAGTGTATGTTTATGCTACAATGGTTTTTTTTCATGATAGTAACACTTTAAAATGACACATTCCTCAAGAAGAAAATTAATCTTATGAGAATTATTCTTGTAGTTAAAAAGGAAAAATATATATCAGAAGTATTGTTATATTAAGACATTCTGGATGCATTTCCACTGGATGGACATAATTAAAAAACAATTTAAAAAAATGCACACAATATTGCATTTAATGCATTAAGAGCTGCTGACCGAAAATTTCTCCAAACAGTGTTTGAATTCACCACTGTCCAATATGTCTGATTATCTCAGTGGCTGTGAGTTGTTGTGTTTTTGGCTTGTTTTGTAGATTTGTATCTATGACAACCATTTAAAACAGCAATGGCCTTGCAACTCTTGATTTACTAGAAATCTGAAAAAATAATGTGTTTAATGGCTCCACTTCAGAGATCTGCAAACCTATCTGCAATAGCCGCATGCCTTTATTTCTAATTCCCCATGTGTATTATCATACACATGATATTCAACAACAGGGTCATGTCATACTCACAACCCTGGTGCTCTGAGTTACTGTTTTATGCATTCATTATTTCCAATCGCTTTACTTTGTGCGTTTGTTTTAAATGCTTCTCTCAATGATACCTTCCCTTTCCGGCAAAGAGGTTTCACATTAAAAGACTTCCAGAAGCTCAGCTTTGACCCTCATGCTCATGGTAGGCTTTTAATGTGAAACATTTGTCGAGGAGTATTTTAGTTTAATAGAAAAAGTAACTTTTTAGCGCTAAACAAGATGTTGTAGTAGAAGTAACTGGAATTAATAATGAATAAAAACAGTATTTCTGTAATTAAGAGAAAGTATTCTAAATAGAGTAGTGAGTGTGACTTGGCTGTCGTGTCACTCTGCTGGAATTAGTGCAGTGGAAGTGTGTACAGGCTGAATTAACCCTCCTTAGTTTATTAGGGAACAGCCTTAACGTGTTTGTGACTGTACTATTTGAGAATGTATAAGTCATTTCGACAAATATAGAGATATATGTTGTTTATCACTGTAAAAAGATGAGAATTGTACAGAATTTTAACTGACGTCTGGGGTTGGAAAAATGAATTCCCTATAGCATATTTTGGCTCCAGGACAGTGGGTTAGATTTGGTCGTTATCTTGCTGCTGTCTGTAAATTTCAATAGTGTTTTGAGTTTAAAATATAAGGCGTGTGCTTTACGACTCTTTAGGTGATTTTGAGACATAATAACAGAGCATATTTAGGTCTTTGTCTAGGATGTCCCTGACTGCATGTCGTACGTTTGAGGGTGGTGTCTCTTTTGGTGTTTTTTCAGGTTGCTAGGGTCAGAGAACCTCTCAGGGCAGAGCGAGCACTGGTATGGTCTCTCCCCGGTGTGGATGTTCCTGTGGATCTTCAGGTTCCAGAACTGGGAGAATTTTTTGCCGCAGATGCTGCAGCCAAAGGGCCTCTCCCCTGTGTGAGTCCTGAGGTGGGATTCTAAATTTGCCGGCGAGGTGAACCCTTTACCGCAGAAGCTACAGATGCAAGCCCTCCTCCTGGGGATGTTCTGCTGCGTATTAGCACTGCTCTGACCCCGGCAACTGTCCTGACCCCTACTTTGACCTGGGTCCAGAAACTGCTGGGGCCCCTGTATCTGACCTAAATCCTGAATGGGGCTGGACTCCTCTGACAGATCGATAACAGGTGTCTGCTGCTGAAAGGGCAGAGAGGTGTGGAAGCCTCTAGAGCTTTCAACAGCCAACACCTTTCCTGCTGAATTCTCAACAGCCAATCCCCTCCCAGAACCGGCAGGCTCTGATCCAATGTGTGGGGTGGGCAGGTACGAGAGGGGGGCGAACTGTGAGGACGGCCCCGGGAGGCTATCTTCATGACAATAACTACCATTAGTCCACAGCGAAGAACGCCCATAGCTGACCTCTGAGAAGCCTGGCCCAGACTCCTGCAGGTCAGACAGCTGATTGGTGGAAGTTTGTGCGATGTCATCGAACGGCAAAACTGCTCTGTAGTCATCCGTGCTCGACTCCACCAACCCTGAATAAAAAGATAAAGATAGTGGGTTTTTTTCCTCTTTCAGACTCTGTATCTGCTGGACATGTGGGGCGACTGTGGCTCAGATTGGAGAGCAGGGTTGTCCTTCAACCAGAGGATCGGCGGCAAGACACTTAACCCCAAGTTGCTCCTGAGGGCTGTGACATTGGTGTGTGGCTGTTGTAGGAATGTTAGTTAGACTTAGAGTCCTGATGTGCAGGTGGCACCTTGCATGGTAGCCCCTGTCATCAGTGTATGAATGGGTGTGAATGGGTGAATGATATGTAATGTAAAAAAGCGCTTTGAGCGGTCGGAAGACTAGAAAAAGCGCTATACAAGTACAGTCCATTGACCATTTACATGAAAAAGTAGCATTTTACGCGTTGCCTTTTACAGGACGGCTCAGAACTACAGAGCTATGTGTGCTTATCTTACAGTGTTATCACTGCTTCAGATGGAAGCGGATGTGTCCACTCACCCTCTTGTATGTTGAGGCCTGTCTGGTTCTGAGTCCTCGTCACCTGCTCCTCCTCCTCCAGCTTCACCAGCATGACAACGGGCTCCTCCTCTTTCTGCACACATACAAAGCAAGGACTATGTTCAATGTTACCGCACCACAGACATGGACATAATTGCACACGATACAGACTGTGCAGGGTGCAAATGGCATGGAAAAGAAGCATCTTCATTCATAACAGTAAGTTAACAACTCTCAGTGGGTTTGTCACTAGCAAATTAACTGCAAACATTCTACTTAGACCAAACCTAATGCAGTTATTTGTTCAAATAAAGGGGACCCTTAAAATGAAAGTCCAGCCTTAAGGTACTCACAAAGTAACATTTGGTCATACACATTATACACAACAATCTACCAATGAAGGAAGGAGGGAGGGTTCAGAGGAACCAGTTTACAAATCTTCATTCGGTCAATCATTGAACCTGCCTAATATTGAGTGCACTGAAGGTTAAAGGTGCCAACATTTTTGAAATCCAGAGCATATCTGGTGACTCTACATGGCTCTCAACTTGGCGACGGCTAAGCAAGCGAATCGCAGCAAACGGTGCCAACAGTGCAAACAATTGCAATAGTGCAGAAAGAGCTAATTGTGTCCCTGGAATGGGAACCGAGGATGGGCACCACGTTAGTTAATTGAAAAGATTACATCTATCATTTTTCAATACATTTTGATTTGATGCATTTTTTTTCCTGAGGATTGAGGCCGCAGCACAAAGTGGCGGGTGGGCTCGCTGTGTGTGTGGGGGTTTGGGATTTTTGATAATACATTTACAGAACAAGTATATGGATTATGCATTAATGGCACGGAGAGAGGTGGAACAGAGACACGTCACCAACTATGCAGCGATTTTTTTATGTCAACATGCACGAAGCAGATAAATTACTTTCTTCCTGTATTATACAATTTCTTGTGGCCGTTTAGATTTTGTTCTGAAGGCTGAACCGGCGCTCTTCTGTCACACTGGAGACTGGACTTACCAGACTCTCTGAACGTGGAATTTCCTGATTCCTGCAAGCGCTCACTTTGGCCGGGAAGAAATCCCACGGCATACGCTCCTTCTGCACTGTTGGCACAGCTGCACTGGAACGCACTCCAGTCCATCAAGATGATTGTTACAAAGGCCACACCACTTTGACTATTCCGACCCCCCACCCCCCCTCTTAGAGTGGTATATTCTGTCTACTCCATATAGTTCACGAAGGCCACAAGAGAGTTTTTTCTGAGTCACTGTAGTTAGGCCAACAAGGCCCAAAACGGGTGTTACTGCATTTGTTTGCGTGCATCCATTGCATTGTAAGTAATTAAGTTAAATATTGCAATGGTGTATGTACAGTATTCATCCCTGTTTTGGTGATTCTTGTTTAGTTTAATTTCTGTTAATACTGGTCATGCTAATTAGGCTAACTTGAGCCATTCAGTGTCTGCTGTGTTAGCTTCCACCTGTTTAGAGCGTGTGCTTAATGTTACTACATTCCATGCGCCTCTGTTTGGTTATTGCTCATGTCTAAACTCAGTGTATTGCTAAATGTGTATAAATGTATTGATAGTTAATGCTTACTGTTAGCATTTTGAGTAGGTAACCATTGTGGCCTCATAGTTCCACCTTGTGGCCGTGCTAAGCATAGCGGTACATGACGTGTTGTTCCTTATAATGTTTGAGCTTAATAGTGTCCGTTTGTTTTATTGTTTCTATTTCAGAAACCACGCTCACATATTTACAACTACTACAAAAGGTATTTCTGTACACCCTGTCAAGCCAAAACTCAGTAAAAAAGTGCTCTATCTGTAACTACTGGACTATTTGTGATTTGACCAGTCACTTCAGTGGTGGGTGGTGATTTCCGGAACCTTAGTTTTTGAGAGAAGCCAATGTCAACCAAGCTCTTTCTTTCAATGATAGACGGCCTTCAGATTTTTCCGTCATTGTTAAGAAAAGAAAAAATCGTCGTCGTTTTTGTCATTTCATTTTTTGTCTTATGTTGTCTAACAATAGGTTGCAACAAGTTTACTCTTTTCTACCGAGTCGCGCAGTGAATTGAGAACAAAATATGACTGTCAGTAATGTTTAACCCTCTCAACCCCAGTCAGTTTCGGGGTGTTTTTTTTCCCTGTCGCAATATGCTTTGTGGCCTTTTTTTTTTTCTTTTTAAGTCCTGCAAATCTATGGAAACATCTGAACCGTGGCTAGAAGTAGAGATTAACTGATAAAGCTCTCTGATGCAGTATAACAGTTATGCCATAAATCATAAAAAAATTATTGAATTTCTTTGATCATTTATTTTACAGAAAAATGGAAAACCCTGGAATCTTTATATACAACATGTATCCACAAGTGTCAATGATGCGTGCTACACATATGGAACTATTTTTTTTAAATTTTTTTTTTTTTTTAAAAACAACCTTTCCTGTCCTCCCCTCCATGCATTGTGTTCAGCAGCCTACCATGCAGTCAAAGTTTCACAGATTTGCCACGTGACTGAAGCGTTACTCACACATGATGTGTTCAGGGACTGATGGAAAAATGAAAATCTGACCATAATGTTGTTTTTAAAGCTTCTGGCTATGAAAAAAACGGTGTAGTTGTGGCAAGTGTCAAAAGAAAACCTGATTTTCAATCCCACCAGCATGGTTATTATTATAATTGCTTATATTATTATGGCTTATATTATTATTATTATATGACCATTATTTGATGACATGTCATATTGTTATTATTGCTGCTTATTGTTATTATTATTATTATTATTATTATTATTATTATGATAATATTGCTGCTGAAGCATATACTTGTGTATTACCACTGCAACAATTCCACTACATCTTTTGTCTCTCTCACATCTCATAGACTACTGGGACTTCTGCCTCTTATACAAACATCCACACACACACACACACACCCTACATAACCCAATGTAATTGTAATCTATACTCATTGACTCTTATCATTTCACTTCCCACGTCACTGTAACAGTTTTTTTTAAGGCTGTCTTCCATGTTTATGTCACTTTTATGTGTTGCTGTTTTTTGTTGTTGTCACATAGTTTCACCAATAAAAAATAAATAAAATAATAATAATAATTATTCAATTCAAGACAGGATCTGTAAAATCAGGTAAACACTTTATAAGTACATAATACAAATTCTACACAATGAGCAATGTGCAAAAAACTGAAATAAACCAGTAACCCAGAAAAAACCCCCAAAATAAAAACTAGAATGCTGTATTGAGATATAATAATAACCACCAACTTCATGCCAATATATATAAATTTGCCCTATTTGTATTGCTCACAATTTACACCTGACCTGTAAACAAACACGTTGTGTTAGTCATTGTTGTTTTTTTACAAATATATACACCTGTGCTTTCACCTACTTGTGTATAAAAGTTCTATGTTTATTTCTAACTATCTTTGTTAGCTTGTTTTAGCCTTATGTCTATTCATTTCTTATATCTATCTTCCTGCAATTGGTTTAGAACTGTGTATAAATACATTTAGAGCCACCTTTAACCTGATTTAGTTCAGTTTGTGACCATGACAAGAGTAAGTAATCACAACTTCATTCTATAAAAAAAAGGGTTATTTAACAAGACCTTTCAGTGGTAACAAGCATATTTTATTACATAATTAAAAGGTTGCATGCAAAATGTGAAATATCTTTACTACTAACACAGAATAACAATTCTCTCAAAACATTAACTTGGAGTACAGGGATACCATTTTCAGACCTAGTAAGTGACTGAATGTAAGACTGAAGACCGACACACGTAATTAATTCTTCCAACTATATAACGAATGAAAACTACACAATGTGTAACAAACAGATCCCTTGAGAAACCACATTTTGAAATCTCCCAACAAATAATGGAAGTGGAACCAGTTGTTCCGCTACCACCAGTCAGTGCGGCTCTCAACTAATACCGAGTGATACTTTGCAAACCGTGTCGGCTTCTTTATGAGACAGCTTACTTTAAGCCAAAAACTGATTTCGGCTGCGATTTGGTTGAGCTTGCATGGCAGCTTTGCTTAAGAGAGGCATGCCTCAAGCTAAACAGCACTGTCTCAGCCCTGTGTGTTTAAACATGGGGCAGTAACCATTTTAATACAACAGTTAGGAGAGTGTATTGTGGAGGCCTAGTGGTTCAGATGCATACCACACCATACTTTAATGGCAATTATCATAAACAGTGAGTACACATTGCTACACTGGGTGACATATTCCTTCATTACTATCAACACACACACACACGCTGTCATTTATCTTGACTCAATCCCACATAGACCGTCCTGCTGTCCAAAATACTGACTAGAGCACCAGATGTGGATTAATCTATTGCTGAAAACAAATTAAATCCGGGTTGAGTTAAGTTTGATAAGGGGAGCTATTGCTTAGTCCATAGGGACTTGGTTTGGGAATAAAGAGTATCCAGTTCAATTCCAGCACAGACCTTATATTAACTGTGTTTTACTTTTTTTCGTACGGGCTTGTACGAGGGAGTCCCCTCAGACTCAGCAAACACTACAAACTTCAGATAACTGCGTCAATGTTATGAATGCAACCCATGTGCAAATAAGCGTGCCTTGATGATAATTGAAAATAAGGAAGAAAAAAAATGCCTAAGCGCCTGTCCAATTATTGTTCATTTATAAACATGGCACTGAAGATTCAAAAATAACTTTACAAAGAGTATTTCATCCTGCTTTCAGAATTCCCTAAAGGAAAATCAATACATTTTAAAAAGCGTCAGCAGCAGAATTAAGGGACTAGCTTAAGCCACGGAGTGGGAGAAACTAACGAGTGCTGTTAATGCCGTGTCACCCGAGGGTTGTACTGTCGCTTGAAACTATTTAAAAAGGATTGAATGCTGTTGTGTGTGATGACAGGACCTGCCACAGGAGATGTTTCCCTGGACTTTGATTTGCATATAACCTGCATGTGAAGATGCACATGCATGCACATGTCCTAAAGAAGACACGCTCTCTTTCAAGGGCCCGATGTGCCAAGGCATCCAGAAGTAGTAATTTAGCAATGACACACCTGGTTACACTCACTGACCTTACAGAGAAAAATTAACCTTCATTTAGAACATAATTTAATAATTAGTTTCTCATCTTGAGATGTTCATTTTGAGATATTATAGGGTTATACAATAGCATCAACGGCCAATTTTAAATTATATTTTAATTCAAATTGCAGAGTTAAACATTAAAATGTACATAAATGACGTGTTATTTATGTAGGATTTTATAATACAAATATCTTCAAAGTAATGACATATGAAACTAATGTTGGATATCAGCAGACTTATTGGATTCAACAGGTCTGGACCACTCAGAATTTGTGAAATTGGCAAATGCCACAAGTTTTCTTAAATCCCTCATACGACCCTTTTTTATAAAGAAGCCCACTGTTTTAATTGCCAATTCGGCACTTAAAGCCTTATGATAGGTCAAACTACTGCAACGCCTCTACTCGGACATTGTTTTGATTTCGAAGCCAAGAGCTAAAGAGGACACAGCGACAAAAGCTGCTTTTTTGCAGCCATAGTGCCTGCTTGGAGAAAGCTAGAAGGAATATAAAGCAAAGGATTTTTCCTCAGACGACAATATCTTATTAAAAAAAATTATTATGAATTAATGATACTACTTTTGCAGCTTTCACTGGTTGAAATGACAAAATGTAGCTTGTGGTAGGTTACATCAGCTGTCATTACTTAAAGTAAATAGTTTGTAACTTGATGGCTGGTTTGTGTGCTCTCTGCAGGACAGAGTCTGTAATAAGCAGAATAATGTGTATGAGGCAAGAGAAGTTGCAATTTATCTCCCACATAAAACATACTTCAAGGACTGCTTTTTCCCCACCTACGTATAAGATCAGGCACACCCCGTCTCAAAATGATACAAAAAAGTAATCCATGCATGTTACTTCTAGACTAGATTGCAATTCCTTACCATCAACTACAACAACTAAGAAAATATATATTTCTCCCATATAAGCTTCTCTGCACTAGCTCCCTGTAAAATCAAGAATAGAATTAAAAAAAATCTTCTCACCTACAAAGCCCTAAGTGATCATGTACAATCACATCTTCAGTAGCTCATAGTACCCTATTACCCCCAGGATGCAGGGTTGCTTGGGGTACCTAGAGTTTAAAAAGTAGAAGTCCGCGGGCAGACACCCTCACCACATTTAAGAGTAGTAAAAGACTTTCCTTTTTGATTAAACTTATAGTTAGGGCTGGCTCAGGTTTATAGTAAGAGCTGGCTCAAGCTTGCCTTGGACCAGCCCCTAGTCATGCTGCTATATGCCCAGACTGCTGGGGAACATCATACACTGAGATCCTCACTCTCCTCCTTTCCATCTCCATCTATATATATATTCTAGCCCCTTACATTACATAGTCTGTGCTTCCTTTGCTCGCAGGTTGCGATGGATCGTGGTTTAAGCCCTTTGTGATACATGGTTATACAAATAAAATAAAATTTAATTCACTCTGCAACCCCACTGAACAACTGTTTTTGTAGTGCCCAGAATTCCAGCAGAGTGTCTTGCATCTAGTGGGTTAGCTGTGCCAATTTCAGATTATCTAGTTAAACTTTCATTTGTAAATATTATTATGCTGTGTTGTTGGCATTTCATATCTGATACCTGCAGTGCTCCATAGGAGAATAAATTAATGTGGTCAAATAAGGGAAGGCCTTTATCGCTTTGAGTGTGTTTGGGCCTTCCAGCATGTGTGTGTTTAATGAAAATAACAAGAGTGAAACATTTTCATTTCCCCAAGAGTACTTTAATCAGATATTTCATTCTAATAAAAACTACAGTGAGCAGAAATTACTGAGCCCTTTTATAAATTAAACTATATATTTGTGAGGTGTTTTTAAATTAATCAGAAAGAACTGAGAGACACACTAACACATTGTGGGCTTGAGTCTGCATATGAGATTTTTTTATACCAACAGAAATCTCCTTTAAATTGTCTTTGGGAAATGGAGCCCAGGACAAGACAGATCCAGCAGAAAAGCTGGTAAGTGCAGTATCATCTTGGTTGGACCATATTACACATTTCAGGTCTAGACGTTACTAAAAATGTGTCGCCACTTTTGACTCTGAAAACTTGACCAAGACATTGTGTAGAGAGAGATTTTTTTAAAGTAACTGATAAGGTATCATACCTCAATTTGTTTGTCCAAAAGCTGTTTCACTCCAGCATGGTTTGGTCGAGGAACTAATGATACATCTTATTCTTATTTCTCTCTTTAAAAACAGAGTAACATTTAAAAAAAAGAAAAGGATGTCTTGTTAACTTTTTGGGGGAAAAATTAAAAAACCTGTTTAGAAAGGCCCTTTTCACCACTTATTTTCATTCCGTTGAGCAGGGAGTCAATTTTTACAACCAACATAGAATTTGCTGGATTATAACGTTCTACAGTAGATTTCCCGTAAGAGGACAGTCCAGATCTAGTCCCAGGACTCCCCTTTAGTAGAATTTTAAGGGTGGCTCTTTTGCTGGTGTGTTTTCAGGTTTCTTATCCAGGCAAATCCCTTGCCACACATACCACAGCAGTATGGTTTCTCTCCGGTGTGAACTCTCTGGTGTTTCCTTAGGTTCCCGGCCTCGGAGAACATCTTCCCGCATGTGGAGCAGCTGAAAGGCTTCTCCCCCGTGTGGACGCGTTGGTGAATCTCCACTTTCTTAGGGCGGTTAAAAGCCTTGCCGCAGTAGCTGCAAACAAACAGTCTTTCCTTGGTGCCGGTTCGACGTTGCACTTTGCTACAGTCGCTGAAGGGCTGGGGCGGGGGGAAAGCTGGACCACAACGAAAGTGGCCGTTAACACTGGAAGAGGTTGAGGGGAAATCACTTGCCGCCATCGAGTATGAACAAGATGGCCTTATTCCTTCCACTTCAACCACGGAGGGCTTGTCAAAAAACTCCTCAACCGACGCGTCAGCGCTTTTATTGTTGTCACACAACACGTCAAATTGTGAATCATTGCTTCCGCCATCAATATACTGGTGTGGGTTTATTATTTCCTGCAGTGAGTCTCTGCCCTCAACAAAGGCCCTGAGTTCATATTTAAGGAGAGGAGAGGAGTCACTGACCTCCGCTCCTCTGCTGCTGCCGGTACGCCTCGTCCTGCTGCCCTGGTTCTGGGGCTGACTGGAAGTGGACTGGGTGTCCTGCAGTTCAAGGCTGGGTCTCTGTCCTGCATGTTGTCGAGGGACACACTCCAGCAGTCCTTTAGAGAGTTAATGTGGGGCAAAGAAAAAACGTTTTAAATGACGCAATCTATCCATGATTCTTTTTATTTCTAGCAAAAGCACATTCATGCATGAGAAGTATAAAAAACTTATATTTTCTCAGCAGGATAACTCTTCCAATGCTACCAAAGACATTATTCAGACCATGTTTAAAATCAGTGGAGTGCTCCTTAAAAAGAGGAAAGAAGAAGGAATAAAAGGAGTATGCAATTCAATTTCCAGTGCTCAACTGTTTTGCATGCTACAGACAGTGGATCATCACTGGAAAAGTATTGATTGTAATACTCAGCCTAACACACAGGGTAGTCTTGTATACACAAGAAAATTACTTACCATCATCTCCTATAATCGGCACGTCTTCCTCTATTTCTTCAACTTGTGACATGTTTGCCTCCACCATCTCCTCCTTCACCAGCACCGTCTCTGGCTCAACTAGCTCTACGTCTGGAGACTGCACAACAAGGCAGCTTAGTTAGTCTGTTAGCAAAGACCAGTTTTTTGTATTCATGCAGCTACAATAGATAGACAGCTCGGTACAAACACAACCAACACACTGCGGTTAACAGACAACTTCCAGGTTAAGTTTATCACGCATTGCTCACCAACAAACCTGTCCCATACCCTTTGAACATCCATTCGTGTCTACACAAATCACGGTTTCCTTATGTTGAGTGCTTACCTTACTCTGGATGCTGTCAGAATGGATCGGCTTGCTGCTTGCAACCCCTGCCGCAGCTCTACCAGACCACAGGGCTACAGCCATCCGTTGCTCAAAAACACCAACTACACAAAAAACAAGAAAAATGTCTATTTAGAAACATTCCAATGGTCAGTATTGACAGTCACTACAGTGGAAGCAGAGATGCGAGAAAACAAAGCACAATGTGTATTTCACATCTTAGCATCATAACACAGTTGTCTTTAAATAAGTGTCCAAATTGTTGCATTTTGAGTGTTTATTAGCATTGTATAAAAATGGGGCGGATCCAGGTCAGGGTACTAAGGTTTAATTCGTCTTCGGACCCATTTGTTTTTCCATACAAAAAACAGAAAACCGGTGAGACGGAAATAAAAGGTCAAATTCAGTCAGTACTATGAAGAACTAAAATTTGTGACTTACACTGGAACGATGTTGCTGTGGCGTGGCTTCCAATTTGTGTAAGTGTGTGGGACAAGGGATGCTAACGGACTTACGGTAGGCAGATGTAACACATGTAGACTTTTAAAAAAGTATTTTTCGGGCCATGTTCTAAAACCCAAGAGAAAGTTGTACATTTTTTATCTTGTCATTTTTTTTATTATTTCCAGGTGCTGTAGTTTAACAAACTCCTTTAAACAGGAAAAGGTGGTGTGGGAGAAAACCCTGCGCCGGTAAAAGTGTGCGGAGAGGAAATATTAACCAAAATACATTACATTTTGATTCATAGTGGCAGCAGCGATGGGTGACAGCAGGCTTCTTATATGATCAGAGCAAGCTATTTTGTGAACATTCAACCGTACATGTAGATTACCTAGATTCTAGGTATGGTCACAATACATTTTATAGAAACATAAAATAACATAAAATAATCCATGTTCTCACAGACATTGCCGTGCTAGGCGTTTGACCTCATATAGTTGTTGTAATTATGTGGAAAAACAACACATTACTTGCAGCCAGCAGATACTTCAATGTGTTATTGAGGTTTCTAACATTACTGATGTTATGCC
The DNA here is from genome assembly GCF_027596085.1 of Anoplopoma fimbria. NCBI lineage: Eukaryota > Metazoa > Chordata > Actinopteri > Perciformes > Anoplopomatidae > Anoplopoma > Anoplopoma fimbria. The sequence goes on along the minus strand of NC_072457.1, from coordinate 18,864,671 downwards.
ATTTCAGGAACTTATTTTTTAAGTGTTTTATAGTTTATAAGCTTTTAGGATACATTAGTGTTTTTATAACTGGCTTAAGTTATGGGAGTTATAATGTGCTGTGTAACCACGTACTCCCATTCTTTTTCACGCATATTGGCTCTGCTTCTACCCTGGAGTCTTTGTGCTTTCTCGCCTCGCAGGTTTCCATAAATCGTGGCTGTACCTGGACTGTGGTCGTGCCTCCTGCTGTGGCCCTGCTGACACCCACTGCTACTACCATTATTGTTATTAGTCACGTTACTATAACTATTACCTGTACCATTACGCATATTGGCTTTACTTCCACCCTGAAGCCCTTTTTGCTTTCTCGCCTCGCAGGTTTCCACACATCGTTGTGGTCCCTGGACCGTGGTCGTGCCTCCTGCTGTGACCCGGCTGACACCCACTGCTACTTCGATTATTATTATTGGTCACATTACAAATACTATTCCCTATATCATTATTTTAATTCTACTATAGTCATTGCTGCTTTTATAAATAGTCTTATTTTTTTCCTTTATTATTCTGCTTACTACTGTGATTATATGAATAATTTATGTCATATACATTGAATGTGTTGTAACTCTGTTATGTTGTTCATTCTGTACACATGCCATCGATTGCATTCTGTCCATCCTGGGAGAAGGATCCCTCCTCTGTCGCTGTCCCATAGGTTTCTCCCTTTTTTCTCCCTTAAGAAGGTTTTTTTTAGGAGAGTTTTTCCTGTGCCAATGCGAGGGTTCAGGGACAGAGGATGTTGCATGTGTACAGATTGCAAAGCCCTCTGAGGCACATTTGTAATTTGTGATTTTGGGCTATACAAAATTAACTGAATTGAAAAAACACTGTTGTCACTTTGGCATAGAGGTATATTGCCACTTATAATACTTTATAAACCTTCTCATAGATTGCCATGCATGTATTTTGACTCTGGAGGGATACTGAACTACTTGATTCTGCTAGGATAGACTAAGTATATTGTTTTTCTTAAAATTGATCTTAAACTGTACCAAGCCTGCTTAAAAAGGGTTAGTGACTGATGCTGATTCTGTTGTTTCTACTGTTCTGATATTCTCTAATCAGGAAGTGTTTGATGCTCTGTTGTCTTTGATGCTCCTGTGCCTTTAATCAGGAACTGCTCTGAGAGTGTGCTTTAGCTTCAATAGGTCAATTGTCCTCTTAACTGCTAGGGGGAGTGGCTTACACATCTCAAGGATATATATACTCAGACCACACAAACCTTTCTCCAGTGTATTTTGACTCTGAGGGATACTGAACTACTTGATTCTGCTAGGATAGACTAAGTATATTGTTTT